>NC_083278.1:37629449-37929449 GCF_963506605.1 Zootoca vivipara
ATCAAATCAGAAGCTGGGATGGCTTTCATAATTCCAAGACTGTCCCTGGAAAACTGGGACGCTTTGAAGGTAGGATAATCAAGTAGGGGGCTGAGCATGCCGTTATGACTCTGTTGGGACTTTGCAAGCACTGTTCCAGAAGCCATGCAGTACTGCCACAGATGTTTTCGACAATAGGAGCTGGATTTCTTTTTATGCAAAATACAGAAGTTAGGAGCAGACTGCAGAGCCACAAGAAAAGAGATGCAAATGTCTTCTCATTCCAGTCACTGAGCTGTTTTTGCATTCCAGCCACATTCCTGTGTTAGTGTCTCAGGTAAAACAAGTTTTGAAAAGTAGCCTTGGATTTTTAGTTGTTCCTGTTGTTAGTCTACAAGTTAGATGAGAGGCTGTCCCTGGATGCTATTGTTTCTGTGATGGTGCCTCATTTATTCTGCCCACTTAAAAAAGCCCTTGGGGTTATATTATTTTTACGTTGTGTTAAAAAATGAGTACAGTTGTCAGAGTTTCATAGAGTGCCATGCATGTCTTTGGCACTTCGTTGTCTTGAGATGGGAAGCACGATTACCATCTCTGAGCAGCTGTCTGGAAAATAAATAAAACGTGAAGGAAGGGGAAACCTGTATAAATGAGCAAGGACAGAAATGCTTGAGCCGAGGGCAAGAAAACAAATTAGACACAAGGAAAGGAAGCCGTGTTCAGGCCCATTAAGACAGTGGCCCATTAGTTGAGGAACAAAGTAAAGAGAAGGTAGTAAATGACCTACAGACACAAATTGGAATATAGGAAGGTGAGTCAGACTATTGGTTCGCCTAGCTCAATATTTTCAACAGTGACTGGCAATATGTCTCCAGGGCTTCAGACAGGGAGTCTTCTCCAGCCTTGCCTGGAGATGCTGAGGGCTGAACCTAAGACCTTCAGCAGGCAAGGCAGTTGCTCCACCACTTTGCTGGGGCCCTTCCACTGGTCAAGATGTGGCCACATACTTGCTGCCTTTCCATTGGGTCCCCCTCTTAAACACCAAACTGCTTCTGAAGCACCACTCTTCCATCCACCCTGTTTCAAAAGCAGTCAAGTGATGCGCTGGAAGAGATCATGAAGAGAAAACCCAGGGAAACGCTACTGCTCCCATGGTTCAAAATCACATGGGCAGCCCTAGGCATGCCGTACAGGCTCTTCTCTTTAGAACAGCTGTGTAGTGTGATGGGGAGAGAGGGCAAGCAGTTTGACTGCTACTAATTCTCTATCACAGGCATCCCCAAACTGCGGCCCTCTAGATGTTTTGGCCTACAACTCCCATGATCCCTAGCTAACAGGACCAGTGGTCGGGGAAGATGGGAATTGTAGTCCAAAACATCTGGAGGGCCGAAGTTTGGGGATGCCTGCTCTATCTGAAAAAAAGACGTCCTTTGCATAGCATGCCAAAAGAAAAGTCAAGCCTTGCCTTGTCCCCAACACTTGTGTGCAGAGATTTGTTTTATTTTATTTTGCGTGGGATTCAACCTTGGGAGTTCCCCTCTTACAGTCTGAAGTGGATGTGTGCTGGGAGGGCTGTACTTCATGTTTTCTTTGCATGTGTCAACTTTTTGACTGTGATAATGGCATTCTTTATTGGGCCTTCTCCCCAATTTTTGACTCTTGCATAGTCTTGTCCTAAGTCTTAGCATGTGAATAGGGGCGGGGGGGCGGGGTGGATCTATTAGTCTGTTATTCAAATCTAACAATGGGAAATGATGTACAACACTCCGACACCACAATAGAGACTTTGGGGACTTTGCTTTCCAAGACTTCTACAGTATGATGAATTGCCGCCAGGAGAACATATGGAAATCTAAACAAGAGTGCTAATAAATCACACAAAAACACCATGCAATCAGATATTATACAGAAATCTCCAACCGGCTAGCTAGGCCTGGGGCTTATTCATAACAAAATAGTGTAGTACAAGCAGTGCATGAAAATGCTTTTTTTTAAAAAAAAAAAACTAGATTGAAAACAATGTGAATTCATTAAAACACACACACACACAAAACACCAACAAGATGCCTCTGCTCAGATCCTACGAAGGTCAGTAAAAGATATCCCAATGTGGCATTATTGTTTTCTCATTTAAAGGCAAAAAATAGTAAACAACTACCTTAACTGGTCACAACAATGTGTTCCCTCCCAATGAATGACAACAAGCAAGGATTCACACAACGTGTGGCAGAGGAGTGGTGTAGTACATAGATGGAAGGGCCATGGCTCAGAGGCAGAGCGAAGACCACTGGTAAAATCCCAAGCGTCTTCAGGTAGGGCTGCGAAAAGAACTCTCTCTGAACCCTGGAGAGAGCTGCTGCCACTCAACGTAGACAATACTTGGCTAGATGCACCAATAGCCTATCTCACATTAAGGCAGCTTCCATTGCTTCTATGAAAGTGTCATTTGCTATGCCCTTCTGGTGTGAGAGGTCAAGATGGCGGCAGTAGTGGAAGCACCGTTCGAGCTCCGCATTAGTATTGTATTATTTTACTAGTGTTTTATTATTCTTTTAACCGAAAGAAGGATTGACAGCTGAAGGAAACCTGCAGCCAAGTGAGTAGAACTCCCTAAAGGAAAACAAGATAAACTCCCGAGAGAAAAGACAATTTGCTAACCTGATAAGGGTCTGGCGAGGCCTTGAGAGTTACTCCCTTTTTTGCTGAGTCTGTCTCACGGAGGGCCCCACGATAAGCTCTAAAGGAGGCGAGAAGGCTATTGCCCCAGCGAAAGAGAAATCCTTCAGCTGGAAAATCTTAACTGTGAGTAAAAGACCCACAGAAGACGTCGTTAGTATTTCGTCTCGGCGAGAATTTCCACACGCAGCATTTTATCTATTTTATTATCTATTTTATTGCTGACGACGTCCCCACTGATAAAAATTGTGGATTGACGTCGCCGTTTTAGCTTTTTGAGCAATTAAACACGCTTTTAGAAGGAAAGTTTACGGGGACTGAGGGGAGGCTGTGAATCCAGGAGGCTACTGTTCCAGCAAGCTGTGAAAGATTGCCTCATTTGTTACCTTTCTATTTCAAAGTCATATTGATAAACTCCTTGTAAGCCACAGTTCCACGGTTCCTCCCTTTGATAGTTTTTAATTATTACTTTAAGGAATTGGTTTTTTAACCCTTGCTAGCTATGGGTCATGGGAAACGATTGAGAGAACTTGAAGAACCTTTGTCGCTCCCAAAACCAAAATTAAAAAGGACTGACCGACACCTGGGGAAAAGAGGGTGTGGCCAAGTAGACCACCATGCCGAGGTGGAAACCTACAATCGCTTCCTCCCGCTAGACGACCTTGAAGACCCTACAGTGATGGCCCAGTGCTCCCCCAAATCAACGATCCATCTGAACTCTCCATGTAAAGGGAACCAAACCCCTCTGAATGGAGGAACGGCCCCTGACCTAATGGATTGCCCTAGATGCGAACAACTACACTTGGTTATTCGGACTCTTCACTATATTTTCAAAAAAATGGATGAGATATCTCTCCAATTATCAAATCTCCAACAGAAAGTGGATAAACCTGAGCTACAATCATTTGGATCAAAAACATTCCAAAACTCACCCCTTGTTAAAAAGTCTCCAGCTCTCCACCCCCTCTCAGTCAAATCGGAGGGGGGGAAACACAAATATCACCTTAATCCTCAACTTAACAAACAAGCACTAGTCCTGCAACCTAAGAAAATCTGCCTTTTTATCCGGGCTAATTCAGCAAAATGGCTCAACTTAGAAGGGGCTAAAGAGTGCCTCAGTAAAATCCTAAAGAGCAAGAAGCAGCAAATAGACATACATGCGGTGCTGCCCCTGCTACAGCAGGACGGTTCCCTCAGGGTGATCCTAGCTTTTCATTCCCCAAAGGTCCCTTCTATGATTGCACGTCGGAAAAAGGACCTGATTAAGGCTGATATCATCCCAACGAGGGTGTTTATGGACAACTTGATTAAGCCCTTATTATGCAGAGCAGCCGACGGCACGCCTCAAAGTACAGACCGCTCTGACACACCAGATAAAGATGCTGCTATACAACTTCCCCATCTAATTTCAGCACCCCCTTGCCCACTTAATGAACCTTCACCTGTACCTGACATCCTGCAAACCTCCTTGGACGAAAGCGCGCTCATCATTTCTTTTGGCGAACTTCCGTTGAGTGAACAAGCAGAAACAATTCAAAGACTCGATGCGCTTAAATCGCAGCTCTTACATGCCCATGATAAAGCAAAGGCCAAAAATAAGCTGATTCCATCTTGCTCGACAGAAGCACAGGACCTCCTTCAATTTAGCCCCGTGCCTAAATCCAAATGTCTTCAGCAGGCTCTATCATGCCGGGCAACAACAACATTATGCTCTGACCTGCATGACGGCCCCTCAACATCTGCCTTAATAAATTTTGACCCGCTCACCCTGACGGAGTCAGCGAAGGACAAAGTCTTGGCCCCTCAGCAAGAGCTAAATTCCGGCTCGACACATTCATCTATGCCGGCCTTAGAATCCTCACCCTCTCCGGATAGAACAACACCCAACCAGCAAATGAGTCTCCAAAGAAACCTCTTCATAATATCTGATCCTACAGCAGACCCCTGGCAACCTCAGCCTCTATGGGAAGGTACTCCTTTAGTACAAGATACGACAGCGGATCTGATTGAAGACCCGATGGGCCGTATAAACAAAATTATCCAAATTCCAAATGACAATTCTACTAGAGATTCTGTCCATGCTGATCTAACTTCCATCTCCTCTAGCAGAATGAATATGCCGACCTTACAGCCAAACCTTCCTAATACGGTTACTACTTTGGGACGCCTACCCCTGTTGCCATCCTCCCAAAGGAAAATAACAGATTTTTTTGTATCTGCAACTCCCCCCACTAAAGAACCTTTCTTGCATCCGAATTGACTGCTAAATGGTCAGACTAGAAAATCCCCCCCGGCATTTTTATGTTGGAACATTGCAGGATGGAGGGGGGGGAAAGCAGATCCTGATTTTTTGAAGTTTATAAATTTATTTCAGATAATACTCCTGCAAGAAACTTGGGAAGAGGAGGCAATTGATATAAACGGCTACAATCTCATTTCTCTCCCAGCCTGCCCCTCCCTTAAAGGCGGACGCCCTAGTGGAGGCCTGTTGATCGCCATCTCTCTTAAATTGCAGGCCAAATTTACGCTTGTCCAGTCATTACCTCCTTATGCCATCACAGGCTTGATTTCCGGTGAAAAATTTGAATTACTAATTACAAATGTTTATCTCCCTCCGGGTGGTCTTTCAGCAGACCTACACCGCAAATGGGAAGCCTTGGAGGAGCACTTATTATATTGTTATTTTAAACATCCTAATATTCCCGCAGTAATGGGTGGCGATTTCAATGCCCGTACAGCTGCAAATTGGGAGATGATAAGTAAGGCCAAGTGGTGGGTCCCCCCTAGTTTTCAAAACTCGGCTTTAACCCCCCTGGCTCTGAGATTATCCAAAGATAACAGAGTGAATGAGGCGGGTGTCTTACTCTACCAAATGGCAATCCACCTAAATCTAGTTATTTTAAATGGCAGCTGCCCGCCTGATATCCCTGGAGACTTCACTCACCTGGGTTCATCCTCAAATAGTGTCCTTGATTATTTTTTAGTTTCTAAGGACCTATTCACAGATTTCTTTTATTTCAAAATAGAAAATGTACATTTGAGTGACCATCTCCCTTTAGTCGCTAAACTTTCTTTGGATTGGCTACCGGTTGAGAAAAGACACCCTACCCACATGGGACTAAATGCTGCGGGCCAAATAAGAGGAATAAAATGGTCAGCGACTCAGGCCCAAAAATACACGGCATTTTTCCAAAAAAAGAAAACCGAACCTCATATTGTCCTATTAGCAGATACACCCGACTACAATAAGACTCTGGACTTGTTCTCTCTACTCTCAACGGATTTTATGTCTTTTTTTACGGTTCCAGCCCACTTGGTTAATCGGGTGCAGCTCAAGGTTGGAGCTCCTTGGTTTAATTTGCAGTGCAAACAAGCTAGACTCCATCTTTGTTCTATATATAATGAGTATAAAACCTCTGGCGCCCTATCACTGCCCCCTAATTATTTACAAGCTAAAATTGCATATAAGCAGGCACAGAAAAGAGCCAAATGTGAATGGCAGCAAAATCGCTGGCAGGCTCTACTTGCAGCCTCCAGGTCTCGTAGCTCCCGTGAATTTTGGTGCCTGATAAACAGAAGATCAAAGAAATGCCGCCTGTCAGTTATCCCCGCCCCGATCTGGGAGCAATTTTTGAGGAAATATTTCTCGCAGACAGAGACCTCTACCTGCCATTCTGACGTTTCTTTTGAACACCTGCCCATTTGGCCCAAAACTGAACCTGATGAAATTCTAGATTTAATCTCGAAACTAAAAATAGGCAAAGCCCCCGGGTCTGACCTGATCCCGGCGGAGGCCATAAAGCTACATCCGGCCTGGTGGGCAAACATACTTGCCGCAACTTTTGATGCAATTAATGCTACTGGTCTCGTGCCCAGAACGTGGAAGAAGGCCATAATCATCCCAATACACAAAAAAGGCCCCCCCCCCGATGATCCGGGAAACTATCGAAACATCAGTCTCCTGTCGATTATCGGGAAAATATACGCTCGTTTTCTGTTAACTAGACTGACCCAGTGGGCAGAGGAACTCCATCTCATCGGCCCAGAACAAGCTGGGTTTAGAGCTCACCGTTCAACCACGGACCATGCAGTAATTTTATACCACTTAGCTCGGAAATACTCTTCTTCTGAGCGGGGCCAACTCTGTGCTGCCTTCATAGATTTGAAGGCCGCATTCGACAGCATACCCAGAAAACTATTATGGGGAAAATTGGCCCATTGGGGCATTGATAGAAGGTTATTGTGGCTAATAACCCAACTCCACGATGGGACGACCGCCAGGGTGAGAATAACACCTACTGGTGACCTCACAAACTCCGTACCCATCAACAGAGGAGTTCGACAAGGGTGCATTTTAGCCCCTTATCTTTTCAATCTTTTTATAAGCGACATGAGAACACCTCTAGCCGAGTCACAATTAGCTATTCACGCTCCTCGCCTTGCGGATTACCGCTGCCCCTTATTGCTGTATGCTGACGATGCTGTGATACTCTCGTTCTCTAGAATCGGTTTAAGGAGGGCACTTAAGATTTTTGCTTTGTACTGTAAATCTAACCTCCTTACCATAAATCAATCTAAATCGAAAGTGCTTATTTTTTCCAGAAGTCGGAAGTTGTACAAATGGATGTTGGATGGGAAACCTATCGAACAAGTTCAAAAATCTCAATACCTGGGAGTGCACTTTCAACACAACATGGGCTGGAAAGCGCATATTGCTTACCTCCAAAACAAGGCCAAAGCCCTTTCGAAAGCATTACTGCGTTTCTTCTTTTCAGAAGGGGCTTTACATGTACCATCTGCCTTAAAGGTATTTAAAGCTAAAGTGGTGGTGACAATGGCTTATGCTGCCCCGTTATGGGGAGCATCAGTAAATCTGGCGCCCCTAGAAACAATTCAGAACCAATTTCTGAGACGCCTTTTGAAATTGCCCCAGTGCGTGAGCAATGCAGCTATTCGCCTTGAACTTAAAATTCCCTCGTTAGAAAACTCCTTATGGAAGCATATTTTCTGCTATTGGCTGTCCTTGTGGCATAGATTGCCCAATCACCATCTCATTCAATGTCTTTGGAGAGACGACTTTGTTAGTCCCTGGGCAAAAAAAAATCCACTCCAAAATTATGTCCTACGGATTGTTCCCATCGGACCTATTGAAATTAGATCTTCCCTCAGCCAAAAGAACTATAATTCAAAAACTAGATAACTATGATTTCCATCAAAATATTATAACGGGAGGTGGAACATGTTCCCCGCTGAACCAAGGCATACAGCCCACGCATCAGATTCCATCGTACCTGTCTTTTCTTTCTGTCGCAGCCCACAGATTCGCCTTCACCAAAGCAAGATTTAATGTTTTCCCATCCAATGTCCTGGGGCACAGGTTTTCCAAAGGCCAAATCTCAGTTTTATGCACGTGTGACAACAGAACAATAGAATCCCTCTACCACATACTGTTCTGTTGCCCCCTGCATACACCCGCTCGGACTAAAATCTTGTACCCTCTAATTCTGGAAATCACGGACAAACCGCTGGAGACCCAATTAACATACCTGCTGCAAGATGATGATACAACCAAAACATTACTTGTAGCAAGATATTTGATTTCAGTTCTCTCTTACAAAAAACAGCATAACTTACTCTACGACTACTGACACTAAGATACATCATTCAAGTAACCTTCTGAGCTGAGTAATGGAAAATGATGGCCTGCAATGCACTAACGTTTTAACCATAGCTAAAAACCCCATAAAACTACTTGAAACGTTTTAAAAAAGTTGTACAATGTTCCTTGTATGAGGAACTAATTTTGCCTGATTGTTCTGATTCTTTTATGTTTTTAATTTGTCTGATTGTTTTTATGTATGTCGGTTTTATACTGTTTTATTCTTGGTTGCAGTACATTATGGGCCTATGGCCGAAATAAAGTTTATCTATCTATCTATGCCCTTCTCTTTCCTCCAACTGCTTCCTGTTCTCATATCTCTTCCTGCTTATTATCTCCTTCACCCACCCTCACCCTGGACTACAGCTGGGGGCGGGGTGGACCTTAAATTATAATGTCACATGATGCCCATTCACACCCTTCAGATTTATTTATCCTGCCAAACCCTCCCCTTCAATCCCATCCTCTTCTCCATCAGCTTAATGGGGAGAGAGGGAAAGGTTCAGGGAGAGGGAGGGAAGAGGTGGCAGAGATATGAGGGGTAAGAGTTTTCAGGACTACTTCCCTAGAAGTTTCATGGAGCCAGCTGGCATGAATATTCAGATGACAGCTCCCTGTTGCCTGTCAACCTATATAGCAAAAAGGGAGAAGATGAAAGATGCAATCAGCCATGCCCTGAACACCAATGATCCAGCTGTCACTGGCAGAGTCCTCTTTCCTAGCCTGATTAGGCTAACTTAGGCTCCATGAGACCAGGGAACACTGTCCCCTTCTGCCAGGAATACTCAGGGTTTACTTACCAGATGTTGTGGTCTACAATTCCCATCAGCCCTAGCCAGCTTGGCCAATGGCCAGGAATGATGGGAGTTGTCGTCCAACAACATGAGGAGGGAACCATATCTGCTACTTTTGCTTTATCTGAATAGGCCTGGAGGGGGGAAATGGGGATGGGGTGTACCTTTTTGTGTTGAATTCATTATACCTGATTGATGATTGCATTTTCAGAACAGGTACTGATACGCTCTGCCTATTATGTGTGAAAAGCTCTAAGTCAGGCATCCCTAAACTTTGGCCCTCCATATGTTTTGGACTACAATTCCCATCTTCCCCAACCACTGGTCCTGTTAGCTAGGGATCATGGGAGTTGTAAGCCAAAACATCTGGAGGGCCACAGTTTGGGGATGCCTGCTCTAAGTAAACATTGAATACAAATGTTGGATACAAAAGTAGAATTGATTTCATGAGGACACACTGAAATGTACAAGGCACAAGATCTGGGTAGCTAGACATGGGCTGAAATAATATGGAACCTCATTACTGCAGCATATTGTGATGTCTACTGGCTCGATTCATTTTTGTTTTGTTCTTTTAACAAGGATATATCAAGCCCCTGGAGGATAACTCTCTAAAAGCTAACAGCCGTAACAGCGAAGAATGGAACCATATGGTAGGTCTGGCTTTCTCCAGTAGGCCCTGTTTGTGAGTCTCTCTTGCTGGCCAGTGTTGAAGGCAGAGCTGGTGTCGATGATGGTCTGCTTGTCAGATCCAGAAACGTTTTGTTGTCCTTAAGTGCATGCTGTGATCTGGGCCTTTTGAAAGCCCAGAAGAGAGGACTCCCCAGCTGGTTTGGAAGCGACAGTCTGTCAAGTATAATGAGACTGTTTCCTCAACGGTGCTGCATAATATTACATATGTATTACATATGTAAGTATTGAAACTATATCCTGACATATGGCACAATGGGCCCTGAGTGGTGCAATGCTAGCATCTCCTGTTTACACATCACACCGCAGGGACAGTATCAAGGAGAGAAGGAATTGGCTTTTCTAATTGTATCTCATTAGTGAACCACTGTACTGTACCATCCTGTTAATTACAACGATAGCTTAGGAAGTAGTCTAGGGCATGCACTGTTATACATTAGTGTTGTGGATATCTAAAATCCAACAGCACCTCTCCAGTTTAATATTCCACTGCAAATTGTCAAAAACTGATAAACATGGATATTGCCGTGTCTTCTAGCTTCAGTGAGGCTAGGATCACAATCTAATGCCCTCCACCTAAACCCATTGACTTGAAGTCTCATTGCAATTAGTGAAGCTGTTTACTATGTGATTGATATTCTGAGGGTCATGTCACTTTCCCACAATTATGCCCAAAGTGGCTCACAACGTATTGTTATTTATCTATTTTATTGAATTTGTATAATTCCCTTCATAATAAAAATAAGAACAAAAAGAAACCAATAATCTCCCCCCAACATAACAATTCAAAATGTATATTCAGAGCAAAGAAAAATAATTTTGTCAATAAAAACTGAAAATAAATCTCTACCACATTAATTAAAACAATCCTATGACACTAACAATACAAAGGCACTCACCTAATTTAGCAGGAGAGAGAGTAATGCCCAGCATATAAATAAAATAGTAGGATACAAAATGGGGGAGGGGAAATCACTGTTCATGAAAGACATTTCACAGAAACTCACCACAATTCACTTGCATGTATTGCACAGTGGCTGCACCTTTCACTTGTAGCGGCTTTCCTGCCCAGCTCATACCTGACTCACCTCTCTCAATCACTTCCCTGTCTCTCACCTGGAGAGAAAACAGTTGCCAGCCCTTCTTCAAATCCCACATACCTTCACAGTTTTCATATTGTTTTGCTTTTGTTATAACTATTTGTTGCATGCTTTTATCCTGTACCTTGGCTCTCAAATGCCTTGGCTCCCGAACAAATCAGCTCCGGAACAATCAAAACCTGGAAGTGAGTGTTCTGGTTTTTTAGCGTTGTTTTGGAACCCGAACATCTGATGGGGCTTCCGTGGCTCCCAATTGGCTGCAGAAGCTTCCTGCAGCCAATCAGAAGCCGCGCTTTGGTTTTCAAATGTTTTGGAAGTCGAACAGACTTCCAGAATGGATTCCGTTCGACTTCCAAGGTACAGCTGTATTTTTATCTTGTGAACTGCCCTGAGATTTTTTGAAGGAAGGGCAGTATATAAATTTAAAAAGAATAAGAATAATGCTAGAATGTCTCCTGTTCTCATCCAAATCCTGTCACATCTAACATTTGTGAAGTCAGGATTTTGCCCCCTAGTTTACAGGCTGCCTTAAGAAAAATATATAGAAAAGCAACTGTATAATGTCCAAGAAGTCAGATGGGAGAGTGTGTATGATTATCTGTTGAGAAAGTTGTAGTAAGTTTGCAGCCCGACAATCTCCTGCTCATATTTCACTTTATCAGCAGTGCAAAAATGGTCCAATGTGGCTATTTTCTGACCACATCCCTATATTTGAAGCAGGAAAATGTAACGGGGGAAGCTGTCATCTCAAAAACTCATTTCAAACTCATCGTTTAAGCTGTTAACATACTTTATGACATCCCAATGAATCTAAGAGGAAATGTTGCACTTCCTACAATTTGTTCCCCTGCACTCTGATTTTTCATTCGACTCCAATTAATACAAAAACCCCAAGTGTGCATGCACACGAAAGCTCATACCTATGACAAACTTAGTTGGTCTCTAAGGTGCTACTGGAAGGATTTAAAAAAAAAACCAACAGTTATTGTAACATAAACAGAAAGCAGGAGAAATGGCAGCACTAAAGCAAAATGTTTTCTAACAGGGTAGAAAAATGTTGGCCAAACTAAAGCGGGCTTATTGAAGCAAAAAGCATTATTTCTCTAAAAAGACAGCTAAATGAGCTCTTCAACAAAGGGAAGATGAAAGCTATGTGAAGACGAACAGGTAAATGGAAGGCAGGGGGAAAATATGTGATAGAAATATGTTGAAACACAATGTGCTAAATGGGCTTTTCCCACTGCTATCGGTACTCTTGGAAAGAATATAATCATTCTATCCTCAAAAGCTACCATAAAAGTTTTTTCTTCCCCATTTCAATAGAGCTACGTATCTGTTTTACCTGTCGTTATTTCAGCTTTAATATATGTAAAATTATTGTTTGCCTTTATATGTCCTTTCCTCAAGAAAATAAATATTTTCACAAGGGTTTGCAAATATCTCATTTCCCTGTGTTTGTTGTGCGCCATTAACAATCATGCCCAAGAAGGAAGGGAGGAAAGGAGCATAGAAAATGTAAGAGTTGAGGATGTGCAAGGAAAATACTTTCTAAAGGAATTTTCCAATCTCATTCCTTCATTTAGAGGCCCTTATGTATCAGCTGCAAACATTGAAGCTACAAACATGAGTTTGACCAAACTGCGGGAGGCAGTGGAAGACAGGAGTGCCTGGCGTGCTCTGGTCCATGGGGTCACAAAGAGTCGGACACGACTAAACAACAACAACAACAACAACATGTATCAGCTGCTTCACATGTTACTGAGGTTCTGAATCAACTCTATGGGCCTTTGTCATGAAAACTATAATGCTTCATTGGATGATCCATTTCATGGAAAGGGAGGGGAGCAGTATCCCACCTTCTTCTTGCAGTTTACTGTCCCCTCCCCTAAATCTGCTCAGGAGGGTTGGTGGATACTGGGGAGGAGACTGAAGCTGGCAGTGTAGGGCAAAGGAGGAACCAGCAAATTCTCCCTCATCCGCTCAGGATCCAAGGCCCCATCTGCACTAGACACTTTAAGCAGTATCATACCAAACAGTCATGGCTTCCCCCAAGGAATCCTGAGAGCTGTGGTTTGTTAGGGGTGCTGAGAGTTCTTAGGAGACCACTATACCCCTTACAGAGCTACAGTTCCCTGGGAAGAGGGACTGGTTGTTAAACCACACTGGGAATTGTAGCTCTGTGAGGGGAATAGGGGTCTCCTAACAACTCTCAGAACTGTTCCCAGGATTCTTTAAATAGTCAAGGCTATTTAAAGTGTTATGGTATGTTCTATACAGTATATGTCATGTAGATGGGGTCCAAGTCAATGTGTTCACAGCAAAATCAATGAATGTAGCACACACACACACACACACCCAACCAACCCCTCACAACTACTACATCCCATCAACACAAAAATTTCCACCAGTGCAATGAGACTTCTCTACCTCTCCTTCCCTCATGTGTGTGTGCCCCACACCTGCCCCAAATCTACTCCAGAGGGTTTGGTGAACCCCTGCAGGTGCGGATTTAGCGCAGTGTGAGTGGTGCAGCCACACCACAGATTTGAATTCATGGGGGGAAGAGAAGGAGAGATTCTGTTGCATAAGCAAAAATCCTTGCACCTTAGTGCTACATTGAATTCCACCCTGTGGGTTGTATTGTGGGGAGGAAATGCTAAACACAGAGCAGATTATTATTATCATTAAAAACTCTATCCCCCTAGCTGCCAAGTTATCCCTTTTTTTAAATGATTTTCCCTTATGCTGAATAGGCTTCCTCGCAAGAAAAGGGAAAACTTGGCAGCTATGTATCCCACCTTTCCAGAGTTGCAAACCAAGCAGTAAAACAATACCGTTTTAAATAAATAAATAAAATGTTTTGAACATCTGAAAACATTTTCAAACAATAAGATCTAAAACAATTTGAAAAATGAATTACTATTTTTTTAAATTAATTGATAATATGAGAATCAGCTCTATGAAGAAGAGCTGGAAATGAATTAAGGAAAATGTTCCTTTTAATTTAACCCAAAATAGAGCACTTCAAGATTGATTAACATAACCATTTTCAGCTAATTTTTCTATGTGAGGAAGTCAACTCAAATTGATTCCTTACATGTTCCAAAATAACACAACTGACTCCCTGCATTATCGCTTAATACTATTTTGGAACTTCTGTGAGCACACAACCGCCTGGTTCACGCACGTCATGGCAAACCAAACTATGACTATGCAAATGTGTCAGTTCCCAGAGAGAAGCTGGCAGCCATTTTGCTCCTTGCCAATCTATTTTACTTGCACACCAAACTGAGCTAAGCCAAGGTTTGACTTAGCATGTCATCTGGACCAAGGCTCGCAGTTCAGCCCTCTCCTCAGCTCCTTGCTAACCATGAGCTGTAGCCTCAGCAGAGGTTCAAATGGCACACTGCCAAACCTTGGCTTAGCCTCATGGGAGCAGAAAAGACAAGGGAGCCAAATGGTTGCAAGCTTCTCTCTGGAAGTCCCATTAAGTGATAGCAAAGTGAACCAGCTGAATGTTCACTGGCAGTCTGAAAATCAATCCAAACAGTCACATGATCAGTTGATCACATGAGCCGGCCCCAACCCAGCTCAGTTTGCTCTATGCCAGGCATCCCCAAACTTCGGTCCTCCAGATGTTTTGGGCTACAATCCCCATCATCCCTGACCACTGGTCCTGTTGGCTAGGGATCATGGGAGTTGTAGGCCAAAACATCTGGAGGGCCACAGTTTGCGGATGCCTGCTCTATGCTTTTTACTGTGCTGTGAAGCGCACACAAGACTGGGCTGAGAAGAGCCCAGTTGCCCCACTTGAACCCTGACTAATTTCTTGAACATGCATCCCCCCACGTGGCTATAGCAAGGGGTTGGGTGGGAGCCAATTTTTAACATTAAAAGGAGCATATGGAGGAAGGGAGCAAAACTCACTACTGATCCTTCCCTCTCCTCTTTTGCACAGAAATGCAGCCATGCAGATAAGTAAATAGCATACCCTCCAACATCTTGAGTCCCAAAACGGAGATTTGCATATTCCCAGCCATGCTCCCACACGAATCACATGACCTGCACAAGATCATGGAGTCCAAAAGATGGGTTTGGGGAGCACTGTGTTCACACAAAGCCCTAAAACGTGTTTGGGGGCACTGTGCAAGATTGTGGCTCTGAAAACGTTCTTTTTGGGGTGCAAGTTCTCAGTGTGATATCTCACAAGATCACGGCACCCAGAATGGATGTTGTCCTCTTCTCACGTGAGAAAACAGGGTGTCCCATTTTTTTCCAGGATATGAAATAGATTAGTTTTCTGCTTTATTTCATAGAAAGACACAGTGACCAATTTGTTTTCTCAGGAAATTGAGGAGGTGGCTAGCTCAAAGTTACCACTTTTTAAAAAAGTCAAATGCAATCAGATAGTTAATTGATCAGCTAATTATACACACAGGGTTCAAGTAATTATCCACTCTTTTACCTGAAAATTGAAAAAAACACAAGAGGAGCCCTGCTGGGTCTTATCAAAGCATTCCACTATGCCTCTGAGGCACAAATACAGGATGGGTGACACCTGGCTTGAGAGCAGTACATGTGAAAAGGATCTAGGAGTCTTGGTAGACCACAAACTTGACATGAGTCAGCAGTGTGATGCAGCAGCTAAAAAAGCCAATGCAATTCTGGGCTGCATCAATAGGAGTATAGCGTCTAGATCGAGGGAAGTAATAGTACCACTATATTCTGCTCTGGTAAGACCTCACCTGGAGTACTGTGTCCAGTTCTGGGCAGCACAGTTCAAGAAGGATACTGACAAGGTGGAACGTGTCCAGAGGAGGGCAACCAAAATGGTCAAAGGCCTGGAAACGATGCCTTATGAGGAATGGCTTAGGGAGCTGGGTATGTTTAGCCTGGAGAAGAGAAGGTTAAGGGGTGATATGATAGCCATGTTCAAATATATAAAAGGATGTCATAGAGGAGGGTGAAAGGTTGTTTTCTGCTGCTCCAGAGAAGCGGACATGGAGCAATGGATTCAAACTACAAGAAAGAAGATTCCACCTAAACATTAGGAAGAACTTCCTGACAGTAAGAGCTGTTTGACAGTGGAATTTGCTGCCAAGAAGTGTGGTGGAGTCTCCTTCTTTGGAGGTCTTTAAGCAGAGGCTTGACAGCCATATGTCAAGAATGCTTTGATGGTGTTTCCTGCTTGGCAGGGGGTTGGACTGGATGGCCCTTGTGGTCTCTTCCAACTCTATGATTCTATGATCCTGGAGGTAATGTTGCTATCATGACTAGGAGGTTTATCCTGCCCTCTGCTCCTGTCTTAAAGCTGTCCAAATTGATGGCCATTATCTTGTGATAATGAATTCTAGCTATGTGATGAGTGCAGAAGTGCATCCATTTGCCTGCCCTGAATCTTCCAGCATTCGGCTTCATTGGACATTCCTGGGTTCTAGTGTCTTGAGGGGGTGGGAATTCTCTCTATCCCATTTTCCCCCACATTCTGCATAATTTTCTACACCTCTATCATCCTCCTAAACTTTTTTCTAAACGAAAAATGCTCAAATGTTTTAACGTCTCTCTTATTTCTCCTGATAGGATTCAACATCCATTTATAATTGATTCCCCATTTCTGAAGTAGGGATTTCGATTAGGAATTTCTGTTAGGGACTCATAGTTTATTCAAAACACAATCATACTCCACCTTGATTTCTAAAGTTCTTAAAAATGTTTCTGAAAATTTAGCCTTAAAACATTTTCTTTTCTTTTCTGAAACGGATTCAAAATAGAGAGCATGCCTGAATCCAAGTTGTGTATTTGTGAGATCATCTTGTATATTTTAGTTAGTATCCAAGCAAGCAATAAGCCTCTCTGTGGAACATGCACTTTTTGAATTTTCAAAGTATTTGGAGATGCTTTCAGCTGAAACTTAGTTCAAGACATATTCCATCCACTTCATTGGTCAGTTTTGTGCCAGTGGAATGCAAAAGCCATGAAAATTTCCTGGAAACTCATATATTCAACTGCAGATTGGATGTGTGCTGATCATCAGTTTCTTGCCAACATTTAATTAATGGTGCTGTTTTCATTTTTGCATTGCTGCCATTTTCATCTACAGTGTGAATCCATATATTTATACAGTTATATTTGTTATGGCCTATGGCCAACACAAAACAAATTCTCCCTCTCTCTCTCTCTCTCTCTCTCTCTCTCTCTCTCTCTCTCTCTCTCTCTCTCTCTCAGAACCCTCCTTTGAGCTAACTTTCCAGTTTCCCCCCATCCTTGGCCACAGTTCTCCAGCAGTGCCCAAGGTCACGAAATGAGTCCAACACAGAGTTGGAATTCGAAAGCAGATATTTAGAGTCAAGCCCAACTTTGTATGTTCTCGACCAAATTGGCTTACAAATATTTTTATGCACTCAATAAATGCGTTCCCACAAATAACAGCAGGTTTTTGCACACAAAGCAGAAGTTTGTAATAGATTCACTAAAGCTGGGAGCTCACTTGGCTTAAGGTGAGAGAAGCCACATTATGTCAAGAAGAAAGACAGGATGCACAGAATATTATACTTCCAAGGCCAACAGTACAAAGTGCTTAAACATTGGTAAATGTGACAAGCAGCCACAGTGCTATCCTTGAAACAAAACACATCCTACCTGTGGAAGCAGAGACAGCAAGGTCACCTTGGGCCATATCTCCAGCATATGGACGTATATGAGATCCCTTGGGCCTGCAAAAGTGTTGGAGTTGTAAGTCTACTTCATTTCCAGTCAGTGCTTATCCTGCTAAAATCCTGCAACTTTTTATTCTACAAACATTCTGGTTCATTGTTGTCCTGCTTTTGTTACCACTGGACAGCAATAATGTGGTAGCCTCGGGGATGTATCGCAGAACAATAAATAAAGCGGAATAAATCGACCACTAATGCACTATTGCTCTGTTGAGAACATGTTGCAGAATACACCCACAATAAAATATCAGACTAGAGGGTTCATTAGAATAAAAAAAGGACTCGTGTACTAAATCTTGTGCCACCATGAACTAAGACACTTGAGAAATTCATGCTACAGAAAAAGAATTTAAGGCATTAGTTAATAGTTAAGTGAGTTGGGATAAATATACACATCCACACACTAGTAACTTTACCTTTTACTCAAGTATTGGGCAGAGGAACATTCTCAGCTACAGTACTTTGATCCAGCCTGGATTAAGGACTCATAATCATTACATTGAAGCATATTCTGGGAAAGGGATGAGAACACACTTTTCTAATAGGAAGCTATCTGAACACCTTGGGTTCCTTAGGCTAATAGTTAATTGAACCCTGGAGTCATCCCAGTTGGTTTCCCCCATGAACTTAAGCATCACACTACATATACCCAATTTTCCTGTTTTCTGTGGGGAGGACTTTCAGGGTCACACCAAGATTTCTACAGTTATTTTATTCTGGCTTTATATCACCTTTAAAGAGATGGGAGGTGGTGGCGGTGCATAGAGGTATGCTGCTCTCTGATGTTAATTTGAGAAATGGTTAGTTCAGACATGCAACGTTTGCATGCTTGCCTTTAGGGTATCTGCTACCACCACTCAAAAAACAACATATGTGAGAGGGTGAGACCGACAGGATGCAATAGCTGTTTGACAGCTCCTTCTATCGATTATATGTTGGTAGCTCTTAGGTTTATTGCGAAAAGGTCATCAGAATCTCAGACTCTGCTGTTTGCAAACAATCTCTCCATAACAACCATCTCTATTTGCAATGCATTTATGGCTTTTCTCTATTGTACTTCACATCTTAACAAAGCTCCTAAGTATCATGTTATAAATTACTAAAAGGAGCCATCAAAGAGTATTGCAAAGCACAACAAACACTCATTTCATGTCTATTTCTTTATTCAAATACGTTTCTGTTCTACCATATACTTGGCCAAATATGCTCTAAAACATAAGGGGATGTGGGTGGCGCTGTGGTCTAAATGACTGAGCCTCTTGGGCTTGCCGATTGGAAGGTCAGCGGTTCAAATCTGCGTGGTGGGGTGAGCTCCTGTTACTCAGTCCCAGCTTCTGGCAACCTAGCAGTTTGAAATGATACCAGTGTGAGTAGACCGATAGGTACCACTGCTGCAGGAAGGTAAACTGTGTTTCCGTGTGTTCTGGCTTCCGTCACGATGTTCCATTGTGCCAGAAGCGGTTTAGTCATGCTGGCCACATGAACTGGAAAGCTGTCTGTGGACAAAGGTTGGCTCCCTCGGCCTGAAAGTGAGATGAGCACCGCACCCCATTGTTGTCCTTGACTGGATTTAACTGTCCAGGGGTCCTTTACCTTATTCTAATACAACAAGCAAAATTCTACCAGGTCCCCACAAAATGGTGAAAATCCAAAGAATCCTCTCTTCAAAATACAGTGGAAACTCGGGTTATGTACCATCCTCCTTACGAACACTGGGTGACGAACTCCGCTAACCCAGAAGTAGGTGCTCCTGGTAGCAAACTCTGCCCCGGGATGCGAGCAGAAGTCGCATGCTGGCGGCGCAGTGGCAGCGGGAGGCCCCATTAGCAAAAGCACGCCTCAGGTTAAGAACAGTTTCGGGTTAAGAACGGACCTCCAGAACGAATTAATTTCGCAACCGGAGGTACCACTGTACCGTTTCATACCAGCCAGTCAGAAATATTGCAGACGCTCCTTCAAATCCTCTCAATTATGAAATCCTCCTTGTGAGCCCACAACCTCACAGCCCCGATCCCTTCCTTCCTCCCCCCTCCTGCTGTACCTCCACAACTCACATGCCTGTGCTTGGCTTCCTGTGAGACAGGCTTCGTAGTAGCATTGTTATAGTCAGTAGGGAAGCCCTCTGGTGTGTCTGGAGGAAGCTCCAGCTTTGCCATGTTTCTAGAAAGAGCATTTTCCACAATCTGGGAGAAAGCGCTGAAAGTATCTTTGCACGCAGTAGATTCAAGGTGAGAATGCTCTCAGCTGATATGTGTGATTCAACTAGGCACGCAAGGTGTTCTTTAAAAACTCACCAACCTAAAAAGCCTAGTGAGAAGAGCCACATTTGCACAATAGCATGGACTGAGAAGGGATTTAAGCCTTTGTCCCAGCTGCCACCACAATCAGGCTCGGAACCATGCTTGCTATTTGCAATGGGAGGTAAACTTGGATTGATGCCTGTTCTGACACGGGAACTTGGTGGGGTCAAAGGCTTAGTGCGCCCCCCCCCATGCTGTAGTCTCAATCCAGCTCAGTTTCCCCTTCCGTCCCCTCGCTATTGAATATACCTTGCTCACCTGGCCAAGTCAGATAATCACAACAGAAATTTCAGATTTTTAAACTGCCTATGTTGAAGTTCGGGGCTGACAGTAAAATGCATGTTTATAGCACTTACCACCACAACTCCAGATCATCAAGAACTGGGTTCTCTGAAGGTGGAGGTGGAGACGCTGCTCCAATTAAAGCCCTAGATGCCCACCTGTCCCTTGCTGCAGCATTGAACACCCGTTCCTCCTTTCATGAGTGGAGCACTTTTTTCAGACCAAGAACCACCTTCTTTCATGGGCAACCTTGTGAGGGTTGCATGTCAGTGGCAGGTGACACCAGAGGGAAAGGTGGGTGGAGCAACAGGCGTAACTCTACTGTTTCTACAGTAGGATATATTCCACCCAGGCAAAAGTCATCGTTTCCTAGATTCACACACCTCTCTCCATCAGAGTAAGGAAGAGGAATGATCACAGTCCAAGGACACTTGCCAGACCCTCATAGACAGCTAAGGAGAGCACGGAGCAAGGGTGGGGGCAGCAAAAGGGTGTGTGGCGATGGAAGGGTGTTGTCTAGGGGAGTCCTGACAGCCAAACAGAGAGGCCGAGAGGACCACTTTTGGTCCCAGGCATGAGGCCCCTCATCCTTGCCTTCCTTCATCTTCCCCTGCCCATCCTAGTGGTGTTACCTGGAGCAGGTTGACCCAGTTGGGGAGGCAAGATCACATTTCTTCTCTATTCCAAATGGTGATTCTGAGCTTGGAATTGGGGAGAGTTTTCATTACCCTTTTCTATGGAACTTAAATAAAATTCTGTTTGGAGGAGCAAGGAGGATGGAGTAGATTTGGAAAACTTGCCTTTTAGAGGACTCTTTCACTGACACTAAAGGGCCATCTAGTGTGCTGGAACTGGTAAATCTCTAATCCAAAAATAAATGCTTACCTCTAATGTGGACCTAGCACTTAATAATCTATTTGTGTAAGAGATTTGCTTGCTTAATGAGTGAGAGTGGAAATTAGGTTTGACTACTGGAAGCAGGCAAATCTGTCATCTTTCTTCCCTTTCTAATTGCCGGGATTATTTCCCTCTGGTGAGCCTATAAATAAATTAGATTAGATTTGAAATTTCTGACCTTAGATGATTCAGATAAGCTCTCACTACCCCACAAAATAAACATTTATTTTTATTTTGTTTAGCCAAATTTATATACAAATTGATGGTAAGAAAACCTATAAGCAGTCTGAAGACATGCAAAAGGGGTGGGTATCTGTCTCGTGCTATTCAAACGTTGAAGTAAGTGAGCTTTACTTCATGTAGTCAGCCAGCAGCACAAGTTGTAGTTCCCTAAGCCAAGCACGATCCCTTGGCCATGGACAATGGTATGCCACATACTCCTATTTGTGCACAGAAGATGCATACAGTGTGCCTGGTGAGTTTCAAATGTGGGGAAGGTTCTCAAACAAGGGTCTCCAGCAATATGTTTGAGTAGAGCAGAGCAAGTAGAGAGCAACATTGAGAGGGAAATGGCCATTTTAAACAATGGCAAAGGCTTTAGTAGCATGAACAGAGGAACACTAAGGAGGAAACTGAGCAGTTTAAAACAAAGTTTCAGAACAGCAAGAAGGAGAGAGGCTCTGTTGCTGTAACGGTACCTATTTATCTACTTGCACTTTGACGTGCTTTCGAACTGCTAGGTTGGCAGGAGCTGGGACTGAGCAACAGGAGCTCACCCCATCGGGGGGGATTCAAACCGCTGACCTTCTGGTCGGCAAGCCCTAAGCTTTGTGGTTTAACCCACAGCGCCACCCACATCCCAACTCTCCTTGTTAAAACCTTTTTTTAAAAAAAAAACAACCCACAGCAACCTTCCTTTCCCAATCTATTCAAACCTCTCCCACTTCTTTCTGTTCTCAGTGTCCTTCCCTTCTAGCTCCCATGCTGTGGCCACCGCTGTTGTGCAACTTGCCTTCATGCAATACAGGATTGTGATGCAGCACTCCAAATCCTCCAGTGTGGGCTGTGTGATGACAACCTTATTACATACTTATATATGTGGAGATATATTGATAGACTGCAAATACACACATAAGTGCCTTCTTCCATGATTACTACAACTATCTGCGGAAGTGTGTCATCCTATTGCCATTTGATGGCATATTACCTACTGTACTTTGGATTTTTTTTCCCCCACCACAGTGAGAGGTTGACTTCTAGAGCAGAAGTAGATTTCTATTCCCTCACCTCCCAACCCATCCACCCACTTCCTCCTCTCCTGTCAGCTATCAAAAATCAATAATAGAGCAGTCTAAGACATGAATAACATATTCCTTTTATGCAATGATATTACAATAGACTATTCCTTTCAACCTTTTCCTTTGCTAAGATGGAGCCCATTTATGTTACTGAGGGATGGAGGCCTTAATTATGATCTTGTCTTTCCCATTGTTTGAGGCAAATGACTAAGTGGCTTATTAAGGCAATTAAATTTGACTCTGCTCTAACTAATCTCTTGCCAAGCACAATATCCTATTAGGCATCCCCCCCCCCAAAAAAAAGGGGGGGGGAGAAGGTTATCTTTGAAACCTTACAATAACGGCTGAGAAGCTTGGTAATTAATTTTCATTGATCATTCAGTCTACTTGAAGCCCATCACCTCCTACTACCATTCCCTTCTTTCCCCATGTGAGGGGGAACAGTTAAAACCAGCAACAGTGACTGTACGGCACAGATGAGGGTAAATTAAAAGCACCTTCCAAGGGAAAGTGCTTACCTCAAACTGCTTTGCATAGTCTGTATAAACATTGCAAGCAATGGCTACCTAAGCCAGGCTCTCTCTCTCTGCTCTGTTCCATAGCTGTCAAGTTCTCCCTTTTTTTAAGGGAGATTCCCTTATGCTGAATAGGCTTCCTCATGAGAAAATGGAAAACTTGGCAGCTATGCTCTGTTCACCCTACTCCCTGCCACCTTACCAAGCAATTACTGTTGCAGCAGGATACACTTTACATTGGGATACACTTTATTTTTAAAAAAATATTTTTTATTTATTTTCTGAACAATACAAAGAAAAGAAAAAAGAACAATTGAAAAATTTTAAACAAAAAGAAAATTTTGATACATCCAAACTCAATTTTGGGGAATCATATTCTTCTAACTTAACAATATGATACCCCTTAACCAAATTTTGCTCCCCAACAATTCCTTTACTCTGTTGACTTCCTCCATCCCCCCCTCCACGTTTCTATCATATAACTAATATGGCACTTTCTAATTCATTCCTCCATTCTTCTTTCTAAATCACTTATTACATTGCTATTCCAAAACTATTTTTACTTACACACAGAAAATAATTTAAAAAGAGACTCCTGAAAGCCTGGAATCTATAACAACTATTTAACACACAATCATTTCTCTCCTTTATTTTACTTCTCGCCTCTTCAGCCTCTTATACTTCCCCCTTCCAAATCCAAAACATCAGTATTTTCAAGTGTAAACCAATCTTTACATTGGAATACACTTTAATGGCATTGGAAGCATCTGTTGTTTATAAGGGCTTAGATACCGGTAATTCTGAGCGAGAGTTGGGTAGCAACACAGTATCCTCCATATGACACTGGACTACAACTCCCACCAGCCCCAGCCAGCATTGCCAATGGTCAAGGAATGATGGGTGCCATAGCTGCCAAGTTTTCCCTTTTCTCGCGAGGAAGCCTATTCAGCATAAGGGAATTTCCCTTAAAAAAAGGGAGAACTTGGCAGCTATGATGGGTGCTGTAGTTCAATATCATCAGGAAGTGCCACCGTGGCTAAAGACTGATGTAACACTGTGTACTGGGGGTGAGCTCATTAAACATGTGGAATTAATTTATATTGTTTTTTTGAGATGCCCAGTATGTTAGGTTCCAGACACAGGCTCATCTTGACTAGCACTGAGTAAGCATGTTTGCAGAGTAAGCATGATTTTGACAACCCTCTGGGTCAGGCTTCCTCAACCTCAGCCCTCCAGATGGTTTTGGCCTACAACTCCCATGATCCTTAGCTAGCAGGACCAGTGGTCAGGACGATGGGAATTGTAGTCTCAAAACATCTGGAGGGCCAAGGTTGAGGAAGCCTGCTCTGGGTGCTCAGGGGGAATACAATGAGAAGTGGTTCCCTGCCAGCGGTGTCTGTAGTCACCATTCACATATTCATACATACTGCATGCCACCAGCAGTCCACATAAAGAGACCCTTTAGGAAACACTCTGCATGGTGTCAAAGTCTGCAGTATTGGAATCCAGGGCAGTTGGTGCAAGACTCATATAATATACTTAGTGAAACATCAAGCAGCCCCCGCTCTGGTTGTTTGCTTCCCAAAGACATTCAGTTGGCACAATTGGTGGCGAACGGACAGTGTAGATCAACACTTCTCATCCTTCTGCAGATCCTCCAAGTGTCCCTATTTTCCAGGGACATCCCTGATTTAGAGAAGCTGTCCCAGTTTCTGATTTGATCCCAGAATGTCCCACTTTTCCTCAGGATGTCCCTATTTTCACTGGAGAATTGGTGGGTATGGAATTATCTTACCCCCAAGCCAACCGAAGGCATTCCTGTATAGGGAAGTTTTTTTAAAAGTTCAATGATTTATTGTGTTTTTATATGTGTTGCAAGCTGCCCACAGTGACTGGGGCAAGCCAGTAAGATGTGTGAGGTATAAATAGTAAAATTATCATTATGGAATGAGACATCCCTATTTTCATTGGATAAATGTTGGAGGGTATGCTTCTGCCCTCCAGAGGGTTATGAAAGACCAGCTCATCAGAGGGTTATGAAAAGTTGTGATAGAAGAACATTACGGCAATGGAAGAGCAAACAAAGGGAAACTGCCAAGGGGGCTTCCTTTCTTTCAAAATTTTAAAAGGAGAGAGAGAAAATGGCATGTACAAACGAAGGAGGGGAGAACGTTCAATAAGGTTGACTTCTCTTTCTATAACATAAGAGGCTAAAACCAAGCTGCACATGCAATGAATTAGCCGTCTCCGCTGCCAACATTTCTAGTTGGGATCATATTGTCGTTCAACATTTTCCCTTCAAATGCCTCTGCTGAAGTACTTGACATGTTGGAGTTATGTCAGCGAGACAGAAGTGCCCTGTTAGCTGTGCTTAAGCATCCATCTGCTTCACAGATTGCTTGCTTAAACAGTAAATGTTACCACTCTGTATTTGTTCATTTTATTGGTGCAAAAGTAGGAAAGGGATGATCTGATTTCCAGCCAAGCTTAAAGTGCAGCGAGCCTGTGCCCTTGTCTTAATTTGTATTTTTATTTCAAGCTGGCAATAACAATCCTGTGGACAGACTGCTGATGTTTCAGATTGCCAGCCCCCCTTTGATAAAGGAGTGCAATGATGTGACAGTAATAAGAATCCCAGCTTCCTTCCTCTGATGCCACTGACGGTAGAGCGAGGAGGAAAACTGTATTGTAGACTTTGACAGCATGAAAAACGTTTCCTAAAGGGTCTCTCTGGCAATCAAGCACGTTTGACAAATCTTGACTGCTTAAATATAGAGCCTGGAATAGCCATTTGATTTCTGATGCTAACAAGTGTTTAATGAAGTATGAACGGAAATGTTAATCCATTTTCCTTGCAGATTATTAGGGACTGCTTTCCACTTCAAGAATTAGTAATAGTTAGAATCCATCATTAATGGTGTCCTCTTATTCATCTAAGAATACAACAGACAGCTATTAATACACTAAGTCCGCTCACCTATTCAGAGATTGACGCCCCCCTCATCATTGTCCAGGCCATGATGCTTGGAGTGCAGCGACTGAGGAAGGAGCAGAAGGGCTGCTGCCTCTTGGATCTGCCTCTTGGATCTGGGTGACCCATCTTTTTGACCTAGGGCAGCAAATCTCATACGTTTGTTAGGGGGGACCTAGGCCTCTTCCTCTTTCCCCCTTGACCTCAAGGTTTTCAAGATGGAGGTGGAGGGAACAACCATTGTCACCTGCAATTCCTGTGCAATGTTTGTTTTCTTGCCAAAGGATGTGGGTAGCTACACCTGCAACAATTGCAAGTTGGTTGCCCTACTGGAAAACAAGGTTGCCCTTCTGGAAGAGAAGGTGCAGCAGCTTCAGGGGCGTGTATCTACGCTCCAGAGAATTAAAGAGCTGGAGCTTTTCTTGGATGCAGCAGAGCACACTGTCTGCACCAAGGAGGAGACAGGGGATCTCCCTGAGGAGGAGGTCAGTTCCCCAACACAGCAGCCAGATGTATGGAGGAACGTGACTCATAGAAGTAGAAGGCCCAGGGATCGCTCTGAGTGCTTAGAATTACACAACCGTTTTGAAGTGCTCATGGAAGACGAGGAACAGACTCCACCTGAGGATCTCTCCCTCATCACAGTTGATGAGGAATATGAAGACGAGCAACCAAGTCAGTCCTCTGGAAATATGCAGGTAACCTTGGAAGGGACAGCACATAGAAGAATCCCAACCAAGCCTATGAAGAGGCGTGTAGTGGTGATTGGGGATTCCCTACTGAGGGGTACAGAAGCAGTGATCTGTGGGCCTGACAAGATGTCTCGAGAGGTGTGCTGTCTACCTGGGGCCAAGATCAAAGATGTAACAGAACGGCTGCAAGGAATCATAAAACCCACCGACAAATACCCCTTCCTTTTGGTGCATGTGGGAACCAATGACACTGCAAGCCATAGCTTACAGAAGATCAAAAATGATTATGAGGCTCTGGGCAGGAAGTTGAAGCAATTAGATGCACAAATTGTCATCTCTTCTGTCCTCCCAGTTGAACGACATGGCCCAGGGAGAGAGGGAAAAATAGGGGAAGTGAACAACTGGCTTCGCAAATGGTGCAAACAGGAACGGTTTGGATTCCTAGATCACGGTCTGCAGTTTCTTGAAGATGGACTTCTGGCAAGTGATGGACTGCACCTCACAAAAGTTGGGAGGAATGTTTTTGCCACAAAACTCAAAAACCTCATCAGGAGGGCTTTAAACTGACTTATGTGGGGGAGGGAGACAGTGGTCCTGAAGGTAGGAGTCTATCAAATGCTGAAGATGATCATCCAAATGTCAAGGACCAAATGGAGCAAGCAGCATGCAGACCTAGTGGTGGGACGAAAATATCCTTAAATAAGAGACATGGGGGAATGATCAACGGTCTTCAATGTCTGTATACTAATGCACAGAGCATGGGAAATAAACAAGATGAACTTGAGCTCTTGGTACAGCAAACTAAATATGACATAATAGGCATCACTGAAACCTGGTGGGATGAGTCTCATGACTGGAATGTAGTAATAGAGGGATACAATCTATTTAAGAGAAATAGACCAAACAGGAAAGGAGGAGGAGTAGCTTTATATGTTAGGGATATGTATACCTGTGAAGAGATCCAGGATTTAAAACTTCAAAGCCAAATTGAGAGTATCTGGGTCAAAATTAAGGGAGAGAAAAACAACAGTGATCTCATTGTGGGAGTTTACTATAGATCCCCAAGCCAAACTGAGGACACAGATGATGCCTTCCTGGAACAGATGGCCAAGCATTCCAAAGGAAGTGAGATAGTAGTAATGGGGGATTTCAACTATCCTGATATTTGTTGGATGTCAAACTCAGCCAAGAGCATAAGGTCGAACAGATTCCTCACTGGCCTTGCAGACAACTTCATTGTCCAGAAAGTGGGAGAAGCAACAAGAGGATCAGCCATTTTAGATCTGGTCCTAACCAATAGTGATGACTTGGTTAGTGGGGTAGAAGTGGCAGGATCATTAGGTGGGAGTGACCATGCTCTTCTGGAGTTTATTATCCAGCGGAAAGGAGCAACCAAGCATACTAAGGTCCAAATTCTAGACTTTAAGAAAGCCGACTTCAGAAAACTTAGGGAAACGCTGGGTGAAATCCCATGGACAGTAATACTAAAAGGGAAGGGAGTTCATGATGGTTGGGAGTTTGTTAAAAGGGAGATATTAAAAGCACAACTTCAGGCAATACCAATGAGACGGAAACATGGAAGGTGCCTAAAGAAGCCAGGCTGGCTATCTAAAGAACTTTTGACTGAGTTAAGATTTAAAAGGGATATGTACAAAAAATGGAAAAGGGGGGAAATCTCCAGAGAGGAATTCAAACATATAGCCAGCACGTGTAGAGACAAAGTCAGAAAAGCTAAAGCACAGAATGAACTCAGGCTCGCCAGAGAGGTTAAAAGCAACAAAAAGGGCTTTTATGGGTATGTCCGTAGCAAAAGGAAAAACAAGGAAACAGTGGGGTCACTCAGAGGAGAAGATGGTGAAATGCAAACAGGGGACAGAGAAAGGGCAGAACTCCTCAATGCCTTCTTTGCCTCTGTCTTCTCCAAGAAAGAAAACAACGCCCGACCTGAAGAATATGGAGCAGATGATTCAGCAGGGGAAACACAGCCCAGAATAAGTAAGGAGGTAGTACAAGAATACTTGGCTAGTTTAGATGTATTCAAGTCTCCAGGGCCAGATGAACTACATCCAAGAGTATTAAAAGAACTGGCAGAGGTGATTTCAGAACCACTGGCAATAATCTTTGAAAATTCCTGGAGAACAGGCGAAGTTCCAGCAGACTGGAGGAGGGCAAATGTTGTCCCTATTTTCAAAAAGGGGAAAAGAGAGGACCCAAACAATTACCGCCCAGTCAGCCTGACATCAATACCAGGAAAGATTCTAGAGCAGATCATTAAGCAAACAGTCTGTGAGCACCTAGAAAGAAACTCTGTGATCACTAAAAGTCAGCATGGGTTCCTGAAAAATAAGTCATGTCAGACTAATCTGATCTCATTTTTTGACAGAATTACAAGCCTGGTAGATGAAGGGAACGCTGTGGATGTAGCCTATCTTGATTTCAGCAAGGCCTTTGACAAGGTGCCCCATGATATTCTTGTAAAGAAGCTGGTAAAATGTGGGCTAGACAATGCTACCATTCAGTGGATTTGTAGCTGGATTACTGACCGAACCCAAAGGGTGCTCATCAATGGCTCCTCCTCATCCTGGAGAGTAGTGACTAGTGGGGTGCCACAGGGTTCTGTCTTGGGCCCAGTCTTGTTCAACATCTTTATCAATGACTTGGATGATGGGCTTGAGGGAATCCTGAGCAAGTTTGCAGATGACACCAAGTTGGGAGGGGTGGCTAACACCCCAGAGGACAGGATCACACTTCAGAATGACCTTAACAGATTAGACAACTGGGCCAAAGCAAACAAGATGAATTTTAACAAGGAGAAATGTAAAGTACTACATTTGGGCAAAAAAAATGAAAGGCACAAATACAGGATGGGAGACACCTGGCTTGAGAGCAGTACATGTGAAAAGGATCTAGGAGTTTTGGTTGACCACAAACTTGACATGAGTCAGCAGTGTGATGCAGCAGCTAAAAAAGCCAATGCAATTCTGGGCTGCATCAATAGGAGTATAGCATCTAGATCAAGGGAAGTAATAGTACCATTGTATTCTGCTCTGGTCAGACCTCACCTGGAGTATTGTGTCCAGTTCTGGGCACCACAGTTCAAGAAGGATACTGATAAGCTGGAACGTGTCCAGAAGAGGGCAACCAAAATGGTCAAAGGCCTGGAAACGATGCCTTATGAGGAACGGCTTAGGGAGCTGGGTATGTTTAGCCTGGAGAAGAGAAGGTTAAGGGGTGATATGATAACCATGTTCAAATATATAAAAGGATGTCATATAAAGGAGGGAGAAAGGTTGTTTTCTGCTGCTCCAGAGAAGCGGACACGGAGCAACGGATTCAAACTACAAGAAAGAAGATTCCACCTAAACATTAGGAAGAACTTCCTGACAGTAAGAGCTGTTCGGCAGTGGAATTTGCTGCCAAGGAGTGTGGTGGAGTCTCCTTCTTTGGAGGTCTTTAAGCAGAAGCTTGACAGCCATCTGTCAGGAATGCTTTGATGGTGTTTCCTGCTTGGCAGGGGGTTGGACTGGATGGCCCTTGTGGTCTCTTCCAACTCTATGATTCTATGATTCTATGATTCTATGATTCTATGATTCTATGTCATTGGCACTGGGCAGAGCCCTGCCCAGGGATGGCCCTGCTGTTCAATCATCACTAGGTGGGAGATGTGGCTGTGGAAATCTTAAACCACGGCGCAGCCAGGGATCCTTCCTCTCACACCCTTTTTCCACTTGACACCAGTCATTTGGTTTTCGCCTACCTTGTAGCAATCGTCACAACTTTGTGAGGTTAGGCATTGGGTAAGCCTTTGTTTGGATGGAAGAGAAGTTGTAGCCTCTGCCTGTCCCTCCTCATTAAAGGGATCCTGTTGAAGGGATCCAAGGATGTTGGCTAGGGACATGGCACAACCCGAGCGGGGACCACTTAGGGTGCCCCTATTTTATGTAAGTCATAGGGCTCACCCTATTGGTGGACCCTTAGATGGACTCCCTGCAGCCTGGCTTCACCCAATCCCTAAACCCAAGCGCTCACATGTGTAACCAATGAAATTGTGGCCTATTTGAACCCATAAACCTAGATACTCGGGTCCGTGTCTTTATTATCCACTAGGGAACTGCAGGTCATGGGGCCCTGGCATGCAACAACAAATGGCAGTAAAACTGTGGGATACAGTCATACCTCGGGTTACGAACATGATCTGTGCGGGAGGTGCGTTTGCAACCCGCATCTGCGCACGTGCGTGGCGCGATTTGGCACTTCTGCGCATAACGTCATTTTGCGTTTCTGCCCATGCGTGAGTGCCAAAACCCAGAAGTAACCCATTCCGGTATTTCCAGATTCGGCACGGAGCGCAACCCGAAAATGCATAACTCGCAGTGTTCACAACCCGAGGTATGACTGTATTAATATTTACTATTTATGAATACCATTTGCTGAAGGTGAAAAAAGTTTTCTTGAGTAATTTATCAGGCAGGTCTCTTCAATATAGTCCAATTCAAATTAATGGGAGCCATTCAGGCAAAATTTGTGTGTTAGTGTGGTGCTGTTAACATAGGTTTAGAGCGTTGGGCTGTGAGTGGAGAGACCTGGGTTCAAAATTCCACCCCGCCATGAGGTTCATGATGTGACAATTGCTATCTCACAGTCTAGCATATCTCATAAGTTTGTTGTGAGAATAAAATTGGAAATACTGAATATGTTGCTTTGAACTTCTTGGAAGAAAGAAGGGATATCCACGCAATAAATAAATTTGAAAGTGGGTTCTGCAGAAAAGCCTCCCAGAAAAATTCTAGGTGTGACCTAATATATAAAGAGATACAACCACAAAACGCTTGGAAATAGGATTTGAAAAATCCCTAGGCGTGCTTCACTTATGGAAAAGAGTCAGAGATTCAGCTGAAGGCGAACTGAATCCTGTTCCTGTACAACTGGCCATTTACAACAATGGACTACCAAAGAAAAAGGAAAGGAAAGAAAAGAAAAAGAAAGTGAATTTCCTCTTCAATGACTGGCCATCTATTATGTCTCCAATTCATGACAAAGGCTCCTCATCTGTGTGACTGATCATATTTCATTAATTGACTGATACTTTTTGAGGTGTGTTCTCAAAAACCACTTGACATGTGTTAGTAAAAAAAAAGGGGGGGGGCTCGATCTAGTAGTTTCTCATGGGCACAGAAGTTCCAATACAGCCTTCCTGCCTGTTAAAGCTTCCCTGGTCATTTTTAGCGGAGGGACCCACACACCTTTTCAGGTAGAAAGGTATCCACTCAGCTGAAATTCATAGGAAAGCATGTATGCAGAGGAGCTGGCTATGTGTGCACATAAAAGGGCTCTGGAATGAGCCCTAGACATATGCAATCCAGCTTTCAGTGCAAGATTTGTGTAGAATGTAACCACCAGTCTAACCCACAACTTCCAAAGTCACTGTGCTTACAGGCACTGAGTAATACAGATAAGAAAGACAAGATTTCCCAGGATTGAAAATATCTGCCCATCTTAGAATGGGGGAAATAAACAAATTTTTCATGTCCTAGTGTTAAAAGAAAATCCCTAATTTAGATATTCATTTAGCTGTACTATACCACACACACACACACACACTATTTAACTGTATAAGCAGTTGAGGAATATTAATTCTGGAATATTTCCACTCTCTCTGCTGATCTTATACCAAAGATGATTAATGCCCTATTTTTATTCAAGCCTATTAGCCATGGATATTAATTTCTGCAATTAGATTCAAAATGGTGGAGTATTTTGAGGAAAGTAATTAGAAGTGCAAACTACATTAATTTTTTTGGAACTGGTTAGAATGATCTTATCCACTCCCACAGCTGACATTATGACTTTCCCATGACCATGACAGGTAGGAAGTATGGTTCTCTAATGACACTGTAATGATTCTAAAAGGTAATCAAACAGCCTGATTTTCAGTCAAGTTAAATGCATTTAAAGGAAATCCCATAGAGAGAACACCTACAAGCCAAGCATATCTGGGTAACAAATATTTTTAAGACAAATTATGCACCACATTGTGGAGACAATCTATTGGCATATATACCAATTACAGTATAAAGCAGAGGAACTAGGTGGAAGTAGAATGCAAAAGACCTTTGGAAAGCGATGATCTGTCCTTAGGCACCTAAAAATTGTAACTGTAACATTTGCACCTGCGAATCTCTAGAAATGATTTGCACTGCAAGCTGAGTTCATGGGGAAGGAGAGAAATCATTTTACTTTTTAACAATGCATAACTGCATAATTGGGACACGGGTGGTGCTGTGGTCTAAACCACAGAGCCTAGGGCTTGCCGATCAGGTCGGTGGTTCGAATCCCTGCGACGGGGTGAGCTGTACGCCGGCTCCCTCGGCCAATAAAGCGAGATGAGCGCCACAACCCCAGAGTCATCCGCGACTGGACCTAACAGTCAGGGGTCCCTTTACCTTTTAACTGTTACATGAGGGGGGGGGATTACTGCAATCTTGGGTGCTTTCTATGGAGCACTTAATAAATTAACACTTTGGTTCCTATCTATCTATTAGCCTAGTTGCTTGGCATACTTATTCCAAGGAGCTGCATCTAAGAGGAAGTTTAGCACAGTGACACCCATCAAAACCCATTATTAGTTGAGTTAGCATTTGGGCCAATACCAATTACAATAATTGGGCTGGTATCGATTATAATGTTAGGAGGTCACACTATGTTAAATGTTTCATCTTCAGAAGCATTTCAGCCTGATAGATGGAACAACCCCCCCCTCCTCTGTTTGCTGTTCTTAGGGCTCTCTCAACTGCCCCCCAGTCGATTTGGGGGGGGGTGCAGAAGAAGGAAGCCAGTCACGCAAGAAGAAGCCCTCACACAGGGTTACTGCTGATGGGTTTCATTAGGTGAATCCCATCCATTATATACAAACATCAATCTGTGTCTTATCTGAAGGAATTCCTTCTACCCGAGGTGGGGCGTTAACACATTCTTGCCCATTTTCTTTAATTTTTACATAAAGGATATTATCAAAGAATTCAGTCAAGCCCTGTTCAGCTGCGGTTCCATCAGGCCAGGCTGATCAATTCCTGACAATATATATTGTTTTTCATTTAATATTCCTGTGGAAGAGAATATGGGAAAAGGACCCTTCAAGCTACTCTGTCGTTGGTGTTAATTCTGGAATGCTCTGATTAAATTTAATCAGGGGTTTGAAATATTGCACCTTTTGAGTATCCCTAAATTTTATTGAAGAAATTATTTACTTAGGGTGCAGAAAGATGCCATCAGCTATCCTGGATGGGTGTTCTCATAACATCCTTTTAAACTCTGCTATTGTATTTGCAGAAAATATGTACTAAGTAGAATACATCTGTCATTATATATACTATTACCCTACTTCCCGCCCCCCCTTTCTTTTCAAGGGGGTATTTTCAATGTTGGTTACTGATCAGTCAAGTCCATTGGTGTAATGTTCATAATCTAGATTGCATCCTGACAGATAGTGATAAAGAGATTACACAGAAAGTAGCCAATTTTGCTATAGCATCAGCTAAATGTCACAGAAGTTTTTATTATGCCCTTGTTGCAGATTGTAAATTGGATTTTGATGTCTTGTTGCTGCAGTTTCTCATTATCCATTATTTTAACATTGGTCTCGCATTTAAATTGATTACAACACTTTGTATTTTGAATTTCATTGTGGCCTGTGGCTAAAACACACAAAAGCAACTGATGTGGCAGGGTTTAAAAATACTGTAAATGCAACCCTTGGTGTCTCAAGCCATTTAAAACATTACAAAGTGCAGAGGGGGTCTTCTGCTTCTTTGGAATTAGGCAGCAGCACCACATCTTATATTGCCTAGTTCTACAATTCTTGTCATTACCAAATGCAAGATTAAGAACATGTATGGGTCACTTATGTGCCGGTTCATACTCTGTGGTTTGGACTGGAATGAAATGCTGCACAACTACAAAATGTGTTGGTTTTTTAAATGGAATCTCATATCAAATTTACCTTATCAAATTAAATTTCAATCAGTAGTAATACGTTCCAAAATATAAATCAGAATCATAACATTTCAGCCTTCTTTCACATTACCTCTGTGAATTTAAACATGCTTTTCTTTTTCTTAAGTGTCAGGTGTAAAAAAAAAAAGCTGCAGAACTGGAACTTATTAATAAATTTGACAGGATTTGTCATGGTCTAAATAAAGATCATGAGGCTTGGCTCACACTATAAAAAGAAGCTGTACTCCTATACAGTAGCAGAGAATTTTTTTTGTACCTTTCATGATCCAGGGACCTTGGAATGTACAGTGGAGAACTTAGATGAGAATGTGGCTCAGACTACTTTCTTGGTGGGAGGCCCTTTTGGCTGTAAGGCACAGCACTACCATCATCCTTGGACTTAGAAGGTGGGCCCCTGCAGTGCCTTCATCTCTCCAGCCTCACAAAAGTGAACATAAGGCTTGGGCCCTTCATCCAGCCAGCCAGAGAAGCAGAGCCCAGCACACTTCAGGCTGGGCAGGCTACATATTGTCTCAACTGGTTCTAGGTACCTGCAGAGAAAACTTCTCTTGACCTTACCAAGGAGTCTTGGAACTGTCCAAGGTCCTGTAGGCTCATCCACACTTCCACTTGTGCCATGCCTAGAAAGCATGGGGTCTGAGCAGTTTTCCTGTGTTTTCTAGACATGAGTCCAAGCTGTTTTCCCCTTGCCATGCTCCTTTCCAAGGGAAAACCTGCTCTTCAGCAATAGATCAGAACAAATGGCAATCTGGGGAAAACCCGAGTTGCTGTTTGCTCCAATTGAGCACTAAAGAGCCATTTTCCCTGGGGGGAAACAGAAGGACAAGAGGAAGTGTGAATAAGCCTTCATACTACCTGCTTTCCCTACAAGCCTCCAGTGCCCAGAGAACTGGCCAGTAGACAGGGTCATGTGGTGAAGCTAAGTGATGGGAGATGGAGGACGCTCGGAAGGAAGTCCTTCTTCACACAGTGCATAGTTAAAGTATAGAGTTGCCACTCAGAATGTGATGATAGCTACTAACCTTAAATGGAATGGCTTTTAAAATGAGGTAGAAAATTTCATGGAGGCTAAGGGTATTGATGCATGGTGGCTACATGTTACGTCCAAGATGGCACTGAGGAATAAGAGCAGGGAAGGCTATTGCTTTTGTGTCCTCCTTGTGGGCTTCCCTTAGGTATCTGGTTGACCAATGCAGAAAGCAGGTTACTGGACTAGATAAGCTTTTAGTCTGATCCTACAGGGCTTTTCATACTAGTATGGTCCTGTTGACACAGACCCAGTGCAGAGATCATGGACTTGGTCCAGCAAACCAAGAACAAGCTCCCTCATCACTCCTGCGGACCTTGCATGTTCAGTTTCAGTAAAGATGCCATGGTTTCTTATAGCTTTCTGAGACATCTGAACCAGGAAATTGGGGGTTAAGGAAACGAGGATATGAAACTAGGACATAGGGAAGGTGGGTGAAAGATTTTGCCTATCAGGGGTTGAACGGACTACATAAGAGGATGCACAGGAGCAGACAATCTTCAAGGTATTCAGGTTCACAGCTTTAATGGGCTCCAAAAAGCCAGTTTCACCTTGAAATCTGGTGGCAGCACTTGACTCGACCATTTTAAAGCTTTGACCCTGTGTGAGGACTCTTCAGGGTGCTCTTTGCTGAGTGAGTTCACTTTCGCTCAGCAAATGCACTCCATTGCCAACAAAGTTGTTGAACCATTGTGATTGTTTCCCATTTGACACGGAGAGAACTTAGGCATCCTGATTAATTTTCATGATATGTAAAGAGCACCTAAAGGCACAATGGAGCTCGAAGATTTATTCGTGCCATTTGTGAGGTTTGCCAAGGACTGGAGTTCTTATATCTAGCATCCAGTTGTGGAGTCATCTAGAGGCAGGCCTGTGAAACATGTCACATGCCGATAAGAGAAGCTCTCAATTCCCATTAGCCAGTTACCAGAGGAACCATAAACAAAATTAGCTACTTACAAGTTTCGTTTAAATATTCATAAATGCCCAGTTGTTAAATGGAGTACTCATTGTTATGTATATAGCTCCAGTGCTCGCTTTGCTCTAGATGTACTGAGCTTATTTCTTCAAAAGAAAAATAAGAAGGATCAGTTTGAGAACCTGAATTTGCAACAACTCCACGAGGTTCCTTTCTTAGGGGAAAATTGATAGACAGCATCTGCTCCTCTTGGCTTCAATTCCTACATTACTGAAAGGAGAGGATAGGCTAGTGTTTTAGACTAAACTTAGAGGAAAGTATAACTTCTAATAGAGTTGGAATCTTTCAAAATCCCAGATTAAAGGAATTGCAAGAAGCAAACAGGTTTAGAATCCCAATTAAGAGAGAACCTGATTCGCATTAATTATGCTAAAGATTGGTTTCTTTTTTTATCCCAATCAAAACCTTTCCTGGGGCTTATTATTCAAACAGAACTCAACAGGCTTAAGATCCGTGAAGTCCAGCATGAGGCAACTGAGGTGCAACCAAAGGCCTTTTCAAATGTGCAGTCTTTTCTTTTTCTTTTTCTGAATGCTTTATTGGTTAAAAACTGTATAACAGAAATAATCAATAGATGTTAAAGACAAGATGAAAATAAACAATCATTCCTCAATTGATACTTGCTTCGTACATCATTTTGTAATTAAATTTAACATTACCTCCGATCTTCCCATTGTGTTCCCATATTGGATCCCTTGAGTACGCACTTAACTTTATTTTCTCCATGTTATTTAACTTACTTTGAACTTTGTAAAATTATCCTATTTACACTCAGAAGTTCAATTGAAGCCTGCCAATGGATTGATATTTTGGCAATGTTCTTTTACATAAATTCTATATATGTCCCACTCTCTGATAAATTTTTCATCTGTAACGTCTTGCAACCTTGCTGATAGTCTCACCAGTTCAGCGTACTCTCCTAATTTATTTTGCCAGTCTGATTTGGATGGGGTGTCCTCTCCCTTCCAACCTTTTGCAATTAAAATTCTGGCAGCAACTCTAGCATACATAAAGACTCTCCTGAACTTTTTTGGAATTTCATTACCCATAATTCCTAGCAGGAAGGCTTCAGACTTTTTGGGGAAAGAGCATTTAAACATTTTCTTAAGCTCATTATACCATAAATCATTTCCCAAAACTGTCTAATCTTTTTGCAGTTCCACCACATGTGGATCCATGTGCCTTCAGCATCCTTGCACCAAATGTGCAGTCTTTTCCGTTACAGCTGTGACTCAAATATGGAAGACCTTCCCAAGAGAAGCTCTTCTGGCACCAACTCTGATGTTTGTTTGTTTGTTTGTTTGTTTGTTTGTTTGTTTGTTTGGTGCCAGCTTTCTAATTTGCCGAGGCATCTTGGAAGGTTTATACAGTAGCTTGTTTGGGTGCTGTTTTATTGCTTTATATTTTATAAGGGGAGGGGGCTCCGTGGTTTCTGTCCTCAGTGGTTTGGATTTTTAAAACAACAACAACATGATTTTATTCTATTATTTTAACTTGTAAAGAAAAGGTAAAGAGACCCCTGACCATTAGGTCCAGTCGTGACCGACTCTGGGGTTGCGCGCTCATCTCGCATTATTGGCCAAGGGAGCCGGCGTACAGCTTCCAGGTCATGTGGCCAGCATGACAAAGCCGCTTCTGGCAAACCAGAGCAGCACATGGAAACACCGTTTACCTTCCCGCTGTAGCAGTTCCTATTTATCTACTTGCATTTTTGATGTGCTTTCGAACTGCTAGGTTGGCAGGAGCTGGGACCAAGCAACGGGAGCTCACCCCGTCACAGGGATTCGAACCGCCGACCTTCTGATCAGCAAGCCCTAGGCTCAGTGGTTTAGCCCACAGCGCCACCTGGGTCCCTACCACTTTAACCATTTTTACCATTTTACCATTTTACCATTTTAACTTGTGCCCTACCACCAAATGTAGGGAGACAATTAAAACACCCTGGCACCTTTCCCCATTCAGAGCAGACAAACAAGGCAGTTGCACAGATCTCCCAGCATAACACGCAAAAGCAGTGAAAACCCTATCAAAAGTTTTACCAGTTTCCAGGTTCCTTAACTTATTTCTCTCCTGACGTTAGAGAGTTGAGAAAATCTAAGTTTTGGGAAATCAGAGTTCACAGAAGCACATGAAGCACATACTTTATGCTTCATCAGATATAAGCAACCTGTTTTCATGCCAAGGTGGTGCAAAGCACTTGGCTCTAAGGACGTCTATCACCTGCATAAACAAGGCAGTCAAGAGCACCAGGAATGCATTTATTTCCTCAATCAATGAAGCCCTCCAAAATACATATCTTCTTGGAATGTGTAAAAGGTATTATGCTAACGATTCTGAGCTTCCTTTGGTTTTTCATTCGTGAGAACTTCACTGCATAATTCTGTGTGTTCCTTCATCAGATTCTCCATGTCGTCCTTTTGAAAAGTTTTCATCCATCATTTCAACACTTTTTGCTCTTACTAAATATTATCCTGCGCCAGAGAAATGTGTTTTTCAGACTGTTTCCTGCCCCCCTGTTTATAGACTCTATCCAGCATACCCAAAAGAAAGGGCTTTGCTGTGCTGCCCCACTTCAGCCCTGTCAATTAAGGTGGAAATTTGGGGTTTATGCCAATTGATTCCTATTAATTTTAATAGGGATCACTTTGCATAGTGCAGCCTTCGCAAAGGCAGAAATGAATTCTTTAGACAATTTTATTCCTTGGGTAGGCATGTTTAATGAGATGCAGTTTTAAAACTGTAATCTTTGGAGATCAACTATAGGTGTAGACTTAAGACTAGAATAACCATATCTCTTTCCCAAGTGTTTGCTTAAGGGAATTCATGGGGGATTGGTAGGTAAGTTGAATTTCTTGTTTTCCTAAGTTTATAATAAAGAGCTTATGCATTCAGACCTAAGTAAAGCTGAAATAAGCTCTCCATTTCTTGCTCTTTTCCCATTCTCCCAAGACCTCAAGTCTGAGCAACCCAGACTAGATTGCACAAGAGATGGGATTAGTTACAGTATGTGCGGAGGTGAGCTGCTGTAATGGAAGACAAATCGGAGCTTTAGGGAACTGCATGGCCCTGGAAAAGTAATCTAAAATGCCCATGACCTTGAAAGAAGAAAATGAGACTCTTTGGAATAGTCCATACCCCACACACTCCTCCACACAAAGTATTGTTAAATTTAATTTCTGTGCATTTTCATGTATTTGAGATTGGAGGGACTTTCATTAGTAAGAATATAAATAAACCATCCTAATAAATCCCTCCAGTTCTGTCACTCCATCTTTCTGCCACTGATACAGGATGATTCCAAGGATGTGCTATTGGTGTCATAAAGCAAACATGGAGTAATCCATTGCTTCTCAGTAGCCATCTTGTGAAGGAAAAAGATTAAGGAAATTCAAATTAAGGTTCATATCATGGGTGCCTTGTATAATAGCTATTGAAGGAATGGACTTCAAAGAAGGTGTCTGGTAACATACCTACGCAAGGATTGGCATTATGTTTCATATGGATGTGGCCTTGGGGTAAATAAATTATCTTGCTTTGGAGTTTTGTTTGGTTCTTCCCCATTAATTGATCACTTCACTTTCTCCACAGTTTAGGAGATGCCATCATTTACATGAACTCTCCCATTTCTAGGACAAAATGTCTAGGCCTTTATTCACCTAAGGCAGTGCACACCCTTAGTAAAGCTACTCTAGATTCATAACGCAGATAGATTCTGTGATATCAGTATGTGTACAACTTCTATCTATCCCCTTCATATCAATGGCAGCTCATGATCTGTCTTGATCAAAGCAGAATCTCTGGAGAATTAGGAAAAACAGAGGTTCAGTCAACACCCTCAAGGTGAAATAGGCACAGTTTTGTTGTATTTTGCCTGTTGAACTGCCCTGAGCAAACTAGCTTGGAGAAGTCAGCACCTGAATTGTTGGCATGCTGTTCATTAGCCCTCCTCTTCTAGTTTCAGCCATTTGTTAAACTTGGCTGCACTGTGCGTGACACCCAAAAATACTAAGGTTATGAATAAAGCAAATTGGGATAATTAAGTGTGGTTATGAAGAATGGGTTTTTAATGGGATAGCACAGATGTTCTGATTTTGAGGCCCATCGTTTTAATTGAAAAGCATCATTCTGTTGAATGTTAATTAAAATCACTATGCAACAAAGGAACATGTCTAGCATATGTACGGGAGTAATCTTAAGAGGAAAAGAGAGTTATTAGAGATGGAACCATCTCAGATGTTCCAAGCTGAGGCATTTAAATAGGAAACACAACTGACTTCAGAATTCTACTTTGGTCCACTGTCATTTACAAAAAAAAAAAAAACTTTCTTTCTTTTTTCCAAAGCTAACCGTAGACACAAGTCATGCTATATTCAGAATTATTGATTCACATGCCAAATATAGAATATCTGCTTGAGAGGATTCTTCTAGGAATCCTCTTGGCTCGTGAACTAAGCATCAGTTTAAACCATAATTATGAAGACAATGTGCAGAAGCTACCATAGATTTTAATATCTCCAGATGGTATCTAAATATGTTCTCTAGTCCTAATATAACTCATGTGAATACAGGGGTGGGTGGGGGTGGAATACAAGTATTTTGGGGGAAGCCATCTGTTATTTTGAATACCTATTATTTTTTTAAAAAAAAGATACCCAAAAAAGGCAGGGATCACATAAAAAATAAGAAAGCAGATATTGTTAGAAACAGATGGGATGCGAACATTTAGCACTGTCACAAACACGTATGAAAATTATCACATATTCCATGGGACATCTGGGCACTTATTAACGGTCACAGGAAGAGCCAAGTGGGTGGGTATTGATCAGGGCAAACTGTAGCTAGCTACCTGCCTTTCTCCAGTGTAGCAAATGTGCCAGCAAGTAAGTAGTTCAGGGAATCAAACACAGAGTAAAGATGGCAGGCAATCTCCATATGACCTGGCTTAACGGACAGGCTGTAGGGATGAGTTATCATTCTCCCCAAGAAAAACATGTCTGAGTCTGCACCATAGCTGCCAAGTTTTCCCTTTTCTCGCGAGGAAGCCTATTCAGCATAAGGGAAAATCCCTTTAAAAAAGGGATAACTTGGCAGCTATGGTCTGCACTGAGCATATGTGCAAAAGTGTCATAGATGTGGAAGTGCATGACATTGTGCTTGTTTTGGAGTAGTCCACTGACCATTTAAAAATTAGCAACCCACATCCCGGACAAAGGTGGCAGGAGCCCAGTTCCACAGAATGAATGTTAGGTGCTTGGTGGACCCATGCAGCAAGTACTGAAATCATGGGCCAAACTTAACTAACCAGTTCCACCACCAGAAGCCTGTGCAAAGACATCTACTAGTGCATGGGTAAGCAAACTAAGGCCTAGGGGCTGGATCCAGCCCAATTGCCTTCTAAATCTGGCCCGCGGATGGTCTGGGAATCAGTGTTTTTTTACATGAGTAGAATGTGTGCTTTTATTTAAAATGCATCTCTGGGTTATTTGTGGGGCATAGGAATTCATTCTTCTTCTTCTTTTCAAAATATCGTCCACCCCACCCCCCACCCCCACAAGGTCTGAGAGACAGTGGATCGGCCCCCTGCTGAAAAAGTTTGCTGATCCCTGTACTAGAGCAACCTGCTCCCCACACAAAATTTGCTCCAGGTGTGTGGGGGCAAACACCCAGAACAGCACAGTGGGAGAAGAGGGCAGATTGTCCCATCAGGCAAACAGAAATTCTTGTATGGACATGGTGATCTGCTTAGCACTATGCTAAACGCCTCGCATTACAATTGTCATATTGCAAAAGCTTTGAATTTTAACCTCAGTTAGCCAGCTACTCTTAACACCCAATATCCCACCAGTGCTAGCCATCCTGCTCCGTGTGCCACATGCCTCTTAAAGGCTTGATGCAGAAACAAGCCCCGTGGTTTCTCCCTGTGCAGTCTCTAACTCCCCTTTTGAAGCAAACTTAGATTAAAGCCATTAACAACATCTGACAAAAATGGCATCGTTTTTCTCTTTCAAATGTGCTGGGTGGATTTGCTTAGCTGTCAGCATTCTCTCCCTAATGCTTTTTGGCAGAGAACATTGCTATTCAGACCCAGTGTTCTTCAGTGGCTTATTAAGTGAGTTTAACTGAGGTTTGGTTATGATGTAGTACACTAACCCTAAAACTACACTCCTCAATGCTACAGACACCTTTTAAATGAAAGATTATATATATAGCTCATAGCTCTGGATCTTCTCTAACAGTGCCTTGATACTGCACTTCTGCATGCTACAGGCACACTACTTTTAGTTACCACTAAAAGTTGCCATTACCCATTGCAGAATTTATTCTGATCCAGAAACCCTTAAATCGGGTGTTTCCCCTTTATAATAACCCCAGGGTGGTGAGTCTGTGGCCCTACAGCTGCCATCAGCCTCAGCCAACACCTGAAAGGCCATCAATTCCTCAACCGCTGCTTCTTCCCTTTTCCATTTAAAAAATCTGAACTCTTGTTCAAATCTGAACTCTTGTTCTAGTGCAGTTCGACTTTCACTGTCCACAGATAGAAATGGCACATCTTTAACATTCATACTAAGTATTTCAATTTTTAAAAAGAAAAAGAAAAACTCTCCCAAAGTCCCAAAGAAATAAAACCCAGTTCTGCGAGTAGTTGTCAGTGACACAATGCTGTCAGCTACCACTAACTTGGAAGATGTACTGGCGCCTTGCAGCTTTTGGGTCTTTAAAGCAATCATCAGGCTGTCATGGTTGATTACTTTTCAATTAGGGTTCAGCTCTGCAATCTGCAAGGTGCTGCTGGGAGAACTAAGAAGAGAGGACTCAGCGCCTGCAAAGTGCTCGCCTCTCAAGGCTCAGCGTAACAGCTCAGACGGTGCAGAGAAATTCTGAAGGGAGCACTTAATGAACTGCTAGCACAAGGGAAGAAAAATGCCTGGGCTGCTTTGTAGGGGAAAGGCATTTAGCTGCCAGACCCTGTTCTGTACTGCAGGTGTAGGCAGAGGTGAGAACAATCTGTGGCCCTCAGGTTGCTGCTGAACCACGACTCCCACCATCCTTGATCATTGGCCATGTTGGCTAAGGCTGGTGGGAGATGAAGTTCAACAGCAGCATTTAGACCCTGGGGTTTACTATGTTTCTGGGTCATCCCCCCCCCCAACTGTAATATCCACCAACTGAAGTGAGTATAGATAGTGGCTCAGTGGGCGCATGTACACATGGAATTAAGTAAGCCAGTACCTCTGAACAAATGTTCAGCCCAGGAATCTATTTTCAGTGCTTGCAGTCCTTTCATCCACAAATTCAGTCTGGTTTCCTGTCAAGTTTTTTTTCCCCCATTTAGTAGTCTAATTTAGAAAAAGAAAACCACACATTTTTGTTACAGTTAAACAATTTGGAATGAGAAATTCCTGCTGATCTGCCAAAAATCACTGGAAGATCTACCAGTAGAAATTAACCCACTGCTTGCCCCAATTAATGTTATTATTTTGCAGTGTGTGGCTAGTCACTCAAGGGTGATCAAAACTACACCTGCTAAAATTTTACAAGTCTTACAAAGGAGAGGAACCTGCTCTCCTTTGTAAACTGACACTGCACAATCAGAGTGAATCACGAACTTTACTGAACATTGTGCAACTCTTATAACAGGGGTAACCAATGTCATAGCTGTCAAGTTTTCCCTTTTGCCTTACAACAACTGATCTCAAAATGGAAGCTACCCTTGTTGCAATTTTCAACTTGCACTCTCCAGATCAAGTTCTTCTCATTCATGGAGTATCCTAGCATCATTTCCCTGTGACCATCTAACTAAGCCCCACTGCTTGAGAAGTTCCAGTACCAAGTGGAAGACTCCATGCTATCTGGCCATCATTAACCAATAAATTTTTATTCATTTCCATTATACATAATTACATTAAGACAGCAATACAATATGCAATCCATACCATGCGACTTCCTTCCTCCCACCAAATGGTAAACTATTTCAACCCTGATTCGTATTTTCCGATTATAACATATTTGCACCGTTGTAGGAGTTATGCTACTACCGCTAGCGCTTTCATACCCTTATAATTATCTTTTGCATAATCAACAAATTTACTCCATTCTAATCGAAATTTCGCCATCAGGCTCCTCAGAGAACCAGCCCTCTCTCTTCTAACTTGATATGGTAGAGACTCAGAGTCCTATCTGTCAGGATTCAGGAAGGAAGGAAAGGGTCAGCAAAGTACAGGAGATAGTCAGATGTGATGATGGGCCCAAAGGCAATGGTGACTACCTGGAGGAAGGAGTAGCAGAGGCTGGGACTAAAGACTGGAGGGAGGAACAGGATTGCTGTGTGGGCAACTTGTGGAAAAAAAATGGTAGTCCGGCCTTTCACGATCCTTTTTTTCCACTGGGGGGAAATGGACTGTCAATTCCATTCCCAACTGGGTTTATAATCCTCCTCCTCTCCACTGAGCTTGTTGCCTGCCAAGAGCAAATGTCATGTTCATTCCTCCAAGGGGTTATGGAGGTAGTGTCAATGAGTGCTCAGTGAGGTCAGGGAGCTTAAAGTAAAAGCTGCAGCCAGCTATAGGAAACTGCTGCACGCTTTCTACACTGCTGCACTGACTTCTACCCTTTCCCCCAGAGGGTCTGGAGAAAGGAGAAAGATGCCTTGGTGACTAGGAGTGTCTTTTACCAGCTTCGACTGGTAAACCATTCTGGAACCATAGCTTAGCCACTGTGACCTATGCAAGCTTGGATTATTGCAATGCATGCTATATAGGGCTACACAGGTTCAGGAGCTGCAGCTGCGGCAAAACCTGGTAGCTCATGCACCCACAATGTGCCCAGCCTCATGGTGCTCAAAGGCTATAGAAACAGACATGCTCTATCCATGGTTCCTGTTGTCATCTTCCCAAGATTAACAGTACAGTAGAGCAGTGGTTCCCAACAGGTGGTCCGGGGACCCCCAGGGGTCCGCGAGCTATGCCAGAGGGGTCCGCAAGATGCTATTAGAATAAAAAATATATTAAATATATTTTGTATGATAACAGATTTTTTGTTTTGGCCGCTTCCTGCATGAGCAGAGTCTAGCGCAAAACTAGAATTAGATAGAGGCAGTAGTTCTGCTGTATGCCGCAAGGACTACAAGAAACTTGGAGATAAGGCAATGAAAAATATCCTTCCATTTGCAACCACATATCGGTGTGAGCAAGCATTTTCTTCCATGTGTTTCATGAAAAACAAATATAGGAATCGGCTCGACATGCGGTCGGATTTCAGAGTGAAAGTTTCAAGTTTGGAACCTAATATTTCAGAAATAATGGACTCAAAGGACAGATTTAACTCATCTCATTAAGAACTGAAAATTAAAACTAACTGTATACTGATGGAGTACTCTGTTGTAACTGTAAAAAACGTATAAATATAAAATATAAAAAGACTCTTAATTTGGCTCTCACTTTTTAATTTTAGGATTAGGAATTAATGGGGGTCCTTGTCACAATAGCAGCTCAATGAGGGGTCCTCGAGAAAATTTTGTTGGGAACCCCTGCAGTAGAGGCAAAGAAAGGGAAGAAAGTATGTCCCACAAGCCCTCACCTCAGCAATTCCCTAGCCAAGAATTACTTAACTGGCAATGGGTGAATCTGACAACTTCAGTTTCTCATTTAAAAAAAAACCAACATCCTGAAAATTCATCAATTTACTATGAATTTCTCCTAATAGACATGTTGTCGTATGCGTTTCTTTACAAATATAAACTTTTTTTTGCAAAGTAGCTTCCTCTAATCTAATGCCTGTTTCAGAAAGTGCAAGTTCAGTCAGTTCACCTTTAAATGTGAACTGAATCAAATTTCTAGCTCCAACCTGAGCCACGAAGAAGTGGAAAGATCTGTCATGCAATGATGGTGGAATGGAAATAGAGGATATATTTATTCGTGCTTTATTGGTTGCATAAGATATATGAGTTTTTAAAAACCAAAAAGTTATTACGCTGTTTAGCATTTAAAATTCATTGCTAAAGTGTTTATGTCATCATTCTTTGTTGGTGGTCTCAGAAAAAGATTATATTGAAACATATTGTATCTCTGCTTCTTGGATTTAATTGGCTGTTTTACTGGCTTGGCTTTATTTCTGTGTACCCTCAGCTTGGCTAAGCAAAGCTCTTATAGTCAGGTTTACAGTGCTTAATAATTGCATGCATACATTGTAAGCAATGGGACTGTGGTTTTTATTGGAATAATTTAGCCTTAATATATTTACATTGCACAAAGCAGCCTCTCATTATTTCTGCCACTTAAAAACAAATTTAAGCCCATTCAATTGGGCCGTTCCTTTTCTACATACTGCTCATGTAGCACAAATGACCCCAATTAATTCGCTCCTTTTCTATGTTTCGATAGTTTATATTTCTGTGGGTTTTGCTATCGGACTCCCGCAAATAGGCTATGGCTGTGGCTTTGCCGTGAGCAAGCAACACCTGCCCAGAGTCTTGGACCTAACAAAGAAATGTTAATGCTCTGGGATATTTGAGTGTTGTCCCTTAATGGGGGAGAAATGGAACAAGGTGGTGTCTTAGTATAGGATGACTCTGAAATGTTTGGAACAGGAAAAGTTAATTGGAGAAGATCAAGGGAATATACCTCTCCCCTTCCCCAAGCTAAGTATGATATAATTTAGATCTCCATGTGAAAAGAATCTGTAGAAAATGCACCTAGAATCAAGAAGAGTGAGCAAGAGATCTCTGAGTTCTGGGAAGGATCTATTGGGCAGCTCTAATATGGGGAGCTGGAATTTGCTGTTGGTGTTTTAGTTCCCTGCCTCCACCTATGCTCAACCTGTATATTTGTAAATAAACTCAAATATTACAATAAAATGTACATCTTCGGTGACCTTCTAACCAAATTGAGATAATTTATGTGCCCTTGAACTTCTCTCTGCTTAATGAAGTGGGGCGAGACTGATCATATTTCTCGGATGAGAACAACTGTCTTAAAGCAGGGCTGGGGAACAGTGATGGACATGGCCTTGGAGGTGGGGATGTGACTTAGAAGGGATTACGGCCAGGTGAGAGTCTTGAGGGACAGACAGAGAGGTCTGGAGGGTTGCATTTATCCTTCCTTAAAGGATTGCTTGCTCCTGTGTGATCCTGTCTGCCTGTTTAGATCAAATGGAAACACTGTTCTGCAGCCCTCCTCCATTGGATGCTAAATGGTAATATGTGGGACAGGGCCTTTTCAGTGGTGGCATCTAGGCTCTGGAGTGGTCTCTCCCAGGAATCCTGTGTTTCCCCCTCTCTCAATATTTGGAAAAACTGAGAAAGCACTCCTCTTAAAATCAGTTTTTATGTTTTCTAAGCTTCTGCCTGAAGATTATCAGACATGGTTCACTGCCTTGACTGTTTACTTAAAATTGTTTGCCCTATTATTTCATTGTGCCATGCAATATTTTAATTATGGACCATAAGCTGCTCTGATGGTCCTTTGTTGGTGTAAAGGTGGCAGATAGAAGCTGAAATAAAATAAAATATACTGTGTAAGGGTCAACCCTTTGGCGAATTATAGGTCAGGGTTCTTTCCCAACATTCTCTTGGTTTCTGTTTATGAATATTTCAGTGTAATTTCCATCTTCTTCTTCTTCGTGCTATGGAAAGCAATAATTCAGCCTCCAAGAATTTCCATAGCATTGCTGGTGTCCATCCTATATTATTCTATCAATCATCTCCTCACAAGTTTTCTTTTCCTATCTATTTGAAAGTATTAAATTACATGGATTTCATTTGCCAGAGTTAATGAAACTGGAAGGATTATAAACTCAGCAAAAAGGCAAGATCTAAACAGTTGTTCATCTGAATTCTAAATATTTCTGCAAAGCCTAGGAAGGAGAGGAGGAGCCTACAGAGGCAGAGTACAGCAGAAGAGATTAGATCCTTCCTGCAGCCCAAAAGAGATGTTTTGTATCATCTCAAATAGTTCAGTATGATAATGCCTTGCATTTTAAGTAAGCACCCCCATGCTGTTCTTAGAAACAAGGAACAACCTATGTCACTTTCCCCCTATTATTCTTTATCTTTTTTCTAGTTTTGCATCAGTCTGGCACACAGAAATTAAACAGGGCTACATACTTGCACCAGTTCATTAAAAAAAACATCTGCTTAATTTCTTCATCCTAAATTACTGTTAAAAGCACAGAAGCGGAGCTACTTAAAATGTTGGCAACCCTGTCAGCAACCCCAAAGCCTGCTTGACTTACCAATACAGTGGAACCTCGGTTTATGAACACCTCGGTTTACGAATTTTCGGTTTACAAACACCACGGACCCATCTGGAATGGATTAATTCACTTTCCATTACTTTCAGTGGGAAAGTTCGCTTCAGTTTATGAACGCTTCAGTTTATGAACAGACTTCCGGAACCAATCACACCCATGCTTTGGGTTAAGTACGCTTCAGGTTGAGTACTCCACGGACCCGTCTGGAACGGATTAATCCACTTTCCATTACTTTCAATGGGAAAGTTCGCTTCAGGTTAAGTACGCTTCAGTTTATGAACAGACTTCCGGAACCAATTGTGTTCATAAACCGAGGTACCACTGTACTAAGCTGAGGTACTTTCAAGACAGTTGCTACTTTCGGGTAGGATTCAATCACATACAGTCAAACCTCAGTTGTCGAACATAATCCGTACCAGAAGACCATTCAACTTCCGAAACATTTGACAGCCGAAAACTGAAAGCGGAAGCCTCAATACAATAGGGAAACTCAAAATGGAAGCCGTGCAGCACATTCGGCTTCCGAAAATCGGGAGTTATTTCCGGGTTTTCAGCGTTCGGGATCCAAAACGTACGATAACAGAGGCGTTTGGGAACCGAGGTTTGACTGTACCAGTAAATTCAGTTGACACAACTAAAATTGATCTTTAGGTCTTGTGCAACAAACTCATTTCCTAAAAGATCAGACTTATCGATAAGTGTTGTGGAGATGCAGTGGGAAGTGTTGGAGGACACTTGCTTTGATGTAAACTGTCACCTCTCCACAAACAAATCAATATGAAGGCTCATTAAATAACTGGTGGTTGTCTCATCTTCTTGTAAACAAACCAGTCATCTGAAAGCACCCCTGCACTACCAGAAGAATCAGGTTTTTTGAATCCTATTTGGATCCTATTTACTTTCTTGGAAACCAATGCAGCAACAGTTACTGTATAATCACAATAATCAGTGTTAGGGCCATATATTTGCAAGCATGATTATTCTGGGGGATACATTTTGCAGTTTCTAAGAAGTGCTTCGTGCCATTTTTCTATTTACAGACTTAAGGTGGTACGGCCTCCTCTTGGGTCCCTCTCTCGGTGCTTTAAAAGTTTCCTTCTCTTCGCTATCTTTTCCCCTCTTCTACACAAAACCACAATGATTAGAACTCAATACAATTAATCACTACTGTCTGCTTTACTGATTCCATCTAATTAAAATGCTTTTTTTTAAGGTGGAAAGATAATTGCTTTTTTTCTGTTATAACTTTAATATAATCGACCTCATAAGACTCTATAAGAGTTTAATATAATCTGCCTCATAATCCTCCAACGCTACTGCTGCACACCATAAATAAATTAAAATCGAGGGGAAATTATGTTAAAATAGCATTCAGACTGAACCATGAAAGTGGTGCAGAAAAATTCTTCTTAAAACTGTCATACATTTGCAGCACTGATGCTTTAGGTTCACGATGCAAGAGCCTCACCTCGCAGAGCCTAGTGCATGTCCTGGGTAATTCATTACCTACACAGCTAAACCAAATAGCGCAGAAAATAGCTTTACTGTAGCCGTTCACTTAGAGAGTCACTACCGTATTTACCAACAGTGAAACACTGCAGGATCAGCAAATACAGTCATGCCTCATGTTACGTCCGCTGTGGGTTACGTCTTTCCAGGTTACAGACGCAGCGAACCCGGAAGTCCCAGAATGGGTTACTTTTGGGTTCGGCGCGTGCGCATGCGCAAAAGCACTAAATCGTGCTTTGCGCATGCGCAAAAGCGCCGAATTGCGTCATGCACGTGCACAGATGCAGCACTTCAGGGTGTGGCCTTTTCATGTTGCGAATGGGCCTCCGGAACGGATCCCGTTCGCAACCAGAGGTACCACTGTAATAACTGGCACCACAGGTGAAGGACTTCTGGGTGGGGAAATATGGGGTTCTAAGTGAGAACTAAAGAACAATATTGCAGCATGGAGTGCTATTGTTCAGAATTTCTGATGTGCCACTCCATTGCTCTTCCTCCTTTGCTGTCCATCACACACACACACACACACACACACACACACACAAACAGTCAGCATTCCATGCCCACTGAGCATGCTCAGTGCTCACAGGCCACTTAGGAAGAAAGGTTCTGAACCCTTATGGTCCCTCACCCCTCAAAGAATGTATGCACTTCTGCAAACTTCACATTCGGCCATTTTAGCTGCATATTGTTGCAGTGTGGAGTGTTTGTTTGTTTGTTTGGCATAACTCAGGGTTCTCCTTGTTGGTGTGTATGTCCATTTGCCCTGCTCGGGCGGGCGGCTTTGCAGGCAGGACCCTGGCCTCCCCTGTGAACCAGCCTACTGAAGGCAGGATTGTCCTTCTGCCGCCAAATTGGCCAATGGTGGCAGAAATTTAGGGGGCGTTCCCCTGGGCACGGTGCCAACTGACCAGTAGCGGAACTTGACACCGCGCCCAGGGCAAGGATAAATGACCAGCATGCAGGGACTTTTGGCCTCTTTCTTGCCATGCCAGCTTCTGTCTGATACCCAGACGGGGGCTAGGGCCACACTACTCCAACGGAGACCACTTGGGGGATAGCCTGATTAAAAGTAGGTCATATTTGTAACCAATAAAGTTGTGGCCTTATTTGATCCCCAAACCTATATGCCATGTGTTGTCTAGTTATTTGCACCTTAGGGAACAGGGTGGTCATGGGGCCTTGCCACACAATTACACACACACACACACACACACACACACACACAATTCCTGGATGCCAAGATCCAAGTTTGGGGCATGTTCTCTTTGGTGAGAGACTCCCAGCACAGATTTAAAGTCACAAAATATGCAGCCAAGTAAAGCGTGAGAATATAGGATGTTAGACCTTTAAAATATGTCCCTCCAAGTGAGTTCCAAAATTGTCCCTCTTCTCCCAGCATAGGAAAAGACCATACATTTGGTAAGTTAAAAAATGGTTTACCGGTACTTACAGATGCTCCAAGGGTCCGATTCATGTACTTTTCCATACTCCAGTCAGAAAAGTTGCACGAGCAGTAAAATGTAGCTTAGTTACAAAGTGGGGAAGGGTCCTTGATTATTGGTATAGGACTTCAAGAGTGGCTGGGGAGATCCATGCTAAATTGGAGCAGCTGGCTCAAACCTCTTTACACCAGAGCTTCTCAAGTAGACTACAGGGGGCGGAGGGAATAGCCTTGATTACCTATTTCCTCCCAAGGTAAGGGAAGTGACATAGCTAAGCCTGTCAGGACAAGTTGGCATCAATTAGACATAACTATATTGGTTATATGAGGCTGGTTATCCCACACTCCTGAGTATGCCAATACTCTTGTGCATAGGTGTACTATTTTGGCTACTCCCTCCATGAAAATAGGAAATAGAATAAATAATGTAAATATAAAATTCATGACAACAAGCATTCCCAGGGTTGTGTATGAATGCCTTGTGGTCCATTACCATTTCACAAGTAGCATGCCCTAAGTATACAGTTGACCAGCAGGAGGTGGGCAGATCTGAGTTTGCACAAGATTTATACAATGGATTATGAAGAAAATGTGGGGGCCAAAAATGTAATTTTAAAATGCATTGTTGTTCTTTGTAAACTGCTTGTAGGTTTTCTTTTGAATAAGTGGCATGTACATTTTATTACATCAAAAAAATAAAAATCCTTTCCAGACAGCAAACTAAAATTCATACAAGAGGGGGAAATGGAACTCCAGATTTTGACAGTCTTGTACTCCAGTGGAACTAGAAAATCTGGAATGTCTTCAGTGCAAAAGCAAAACCATCACATGAAGTGAAAGGAAAAATTAAAAGCACGCAACATTTATACTTAAACACACCCACCCCAATCCAATTTGCTAGAAGTTCAAATGAGCTGGCTCCTCAGCCTAAAAAATATAAAATACTTTTCCAGTTTAAAAGACCTTGGCGGCTACAAATACTCTAGCTGAGATAATAGAACTGTGTGTTGCATATTTCACATGCTGAACATTTTTCTTTTTTATGTTTTTGATTTCTGTGTTACCTCTGGATCAATATAATCTATAGATAATAAGTGGAAGATTCCTAGAATATGTAACTGTGAGCTGTCCTAGGTAAAAACAAAACAAAAACCAGCCACCCTGTTATTCCACAACTGTGCCTATCTCTCTGTTCTTTCAGTCACAGCTAACAAATGAAAGTACAGTTGGTGGGGGGATTTGTTGTTGTTTTACAGGAAGATTAAGCAGGACCATTTTTAAGTGGACAGGTTCTTGCACCTTAAAGCTGGGCAAGCGGAAATGCAACTATTGGTTAAAGGATGAAGCTCCTGTCTGCTCTATGTCCCTGGAACCCATGCAAGGGGGGGGGGGAGATGACAACCTTAACTGCATTTATTATTTGGGTCACAGACCAGTTCCAGCTCACATACAATATCAGGGAAGTCATAAAACACGAGATAGGGATACATTTGAATTTGCAATTGGGACAACACAGATATAACAGCAGTTAAAATATATAAGTTAAATCTTAATCACTAAAATATAACCTAAAACCTTAACTGAAGTATACATTAAAAGAGAGCAAGAACTGGATGGGAGAAAGGCCTTAGAATATGCAATCATTGCAGGCTCCAAACAGAAGCAACTATTTAAATTACATCTGATAAATAAACTAAAAGCTATTAAAAGAATGAACACTTTGAATTCAATGTCCTGAACAAACCAATTAAAGGGGACAAAAGAGCAAGTGTTATTGTTTTGCACATTCTATTCCAGAAGCTCTCCACTGTAACAGATTTACTGGCACTCCAGTGGCAAATCAATCTTCTTAGCTTAAGGTTGAAGGCTCTTTTCCCTCCATGGCTTTTACATAAAAGCCTTTCAAGCCACCATTTTCCACAGTGCACAGATTATTTTACAGTTAAGAATTTTATTCTTCCTCCTGGCAAACCAAAGAAGTCACACCCCAGTCCTGGGACTTACCTATTATAAACCTGGCACACGAAGGTTCCTGAAACAAATAAACAAAAGGAACACTAAGCTCAGAACCAGGGTAATACATGGAAAATACAGAGGCGGATTTAGGGAAGCGTGACTGGTTCTGTCGCATTGGGTGCAGAGCCTCAGGCTTGCTGCTCCCCATGTGCTCAGTACATAGGCTTGCTGCTCTCATACATAGCATATAAGAGCAGCAAGCCCATTCACTGAGGCTGCCTGGAGAGAGGTGGCACCAGGAGGAGGAGAAGAAGAGGAAGAGGAGGTGGTGGAGGAGAAACTGCTGCCACCATGACTTTACACAACAGGTATGGTGACCCCACCATGTTGAAGCAGGAGTGGGGCAACGGCTTCCTCTTTCTCCTTGATGCCACTTCTCTCGGGTGCCGCCCAAGGTAGCTGCCTCCCCCTGCGCCATTGGTGGGCCGGCTCTGCTGATTGTAGATCAGAATCCCAGATAAATTCAAAATAATGGAAAACAAGCTTAAAACAAACATCTAGGCCTCCTTCAAACTCCCATAGAGCAGTTCATCTGCCTCCTTTTCCAGACTGGCTTCTGAACCTTTCCCAGAGGAGCTGGCTGCTGAGCATGCTCCACTGTGGTGGAGAAGAAGGTAGTTGATGGTTCAGCTGATACGCCCTCTGTTGGTTTTGCAATGTTTTCTCCTCCTCTACATAATGAGAATAACAAACGGCATGGGTTGCGCTGACATGTAGACAGATCCTTCCGACAGCCTGGATGTGCATTCATCAACATTCAATGTGATGTGTTAACATCCCTTCTGACTCCGGCCCTTGGCTCATCTAAATGAGTGTGGTCCACTTTGATGGGCAGAAGTTCTCCAAAGCCAACGTTCTTTCCTAGTCTGGCTAAATGAAATCCTTAAATCAGAGATGCACTGTCAGGGACTCAGCTCAAGCCCTTATACATGCAGAGCATGTGCCGATGCTGCAACACAGGACCTGATGCGTCCATGTTGATTAAAGTTGATAGGAGAATATTTACCAATTTCTGAAATCCATGCTTTGAGCCCTTCATCTGAATTAATTTCATTGGGAGGAAAGTGAATGTTTATAGTGGGGAGAAATGAAAGAAACATAAAGGAAGCAATGAGTTGAGTTAAGTAAATCCCCCCCCCCCCGCCTCCCTGGGGTCTTCATTCACTAGGCCCTGAGGGATTAAATAGAGAAACTGTTCTACCAGACTAAACACTGTTATGGATTTGCTGTTGTGCACATATTTATCACATGAGTTTTGCTTAGGAAGGAGGGGGATGCAGTTAATATTGTGGGGATAGTATTGTCAGAAGGACATGACACCCGCCTCCTCCTCAGAACTATGATATTTTACACACTTAGGAGGAGAGTGAATTCCAAAGACTACATGGGGAATTGTGACATGAAATTTCACTTCTGCAGACAAACCATTTTTTGTTTTGGGTTTTTGGGTCGTTCTCCGCCCCCCCCCCCCCAAAAAAAAACCTTGACTGAAGGTAATTCAAAACATGCACTTCTGGGAGGCTCAGTGCTTGAGAGGAAGCTTAATCCAATCTAATTCAATTTTATTTATATAGCATCTTCCATCAAAGAGATCGCAGAACCCTGCGCCACTCAAAGGCAATTAAAGCATAATAATCTCCAACACGTAATAAAAAGAATAACGAATGTGCACAATAAAAAGAGGCACACATTTAAGGAGGCAAATGAGGACAAGAACGGAAGGTGGCTTCCCTATACAAAACAAGCCTTACGGTACATTTGCAAAGTTTGTGCTCAAGGAGAAAATGCCGACACCTTTTCCTTTTCTTCCCTTTTCTCTTTCTCTCTCTCTCTCTCTTTAAAAGGGTTGCCTCTGTAGGTTGTAAGAAATACACGTTTTCAATGCAGAACAGCTCTCAGTAAAATCATCATCACATTGGGATGCATGACATACAATTGCACCCACCTGCTGATGGGAAGCTCTTTGATGAGATGGAGATAAAGGAGAAGGAGGTGATTTTCCAGCAGAGCAAGCGCAGGGGGGTTTGCCACTGGAGGCAAAACTGAAAATCCCCCCCCCCACTCCTCTGCAGCCCCCTGTCTCCTCGCCAGCTGCAGGCACCACTGAGATGCCTGGAGGTGGCCCAGGGAGTATTAGGAGGTCAGAGAGGAGCAAATGGAAGTAGCAGGCAGGCAGGAGGGGCGGGGCAGCAGGCAGGGGCAAGTTGGCACGTGGGCGTGCATGGCTGGTGTACAGGCACACGGAGGAGACTACCAACCAAAGGAAGTGGTGAGTTGCACATTCTTCCGAGGCTGGATCTGATGCCCCTCTGAGGTGTCCAGCAACTGCCTCCCTGAGGAGACAGCATCACAGCACTGCTTTGCAGATTCCTCCTTTCTCATTCAGCTCCCTTGCACCACCTGCATACTGTTCCAAAGGGCCCATCAACACCTTTTGTCATGTTAACAACCACTATCTCTGGCTTGGAAAGGAAGCTTAGCCTGCATTTTTCCACTGGCCAGAATCCTCCCTTCCATACTCCAGTCAGGGGTCAGCAAACTTTTTCAGCAGGGGGCCGGTCCACTGTCCCTCAGACCTTGTGGGGGGCCGGACTATATTTTTTTGGGGGGAATGAACGAATTCCTATGCCCTACAAATAACCCAGAGATGCATTTTAAATAAAAGGACACATTCTACTCATGTAAAAACACCAGGCAGACCCCACAAATAACCCAGAGATGCATTTTAAATAAAAGGACACATTCTACTCATGTAAAAAAACATGCTGATTCCCAGACCGTCTGTGGGCCGGATTTAGAAGGCAATTGGGCCGCATCCGGCCCCCGGGCCTTAGTTTGGGGTCCCTGCTCCAGTTATTATCTAAATACTGCTATTTATTACTTTCTAATATTAACTAACAGACTCTGGTACCCCAGCTATAAGAGAATACTGGAGGGGTGCTTGTTGTGCCACAAATTCCTCCTTTAAGTTCATTTTCCCCTCCGTTGATTTGTCTGATTGTGTAGCAGAGCCTGGCACCATGTTGGATGAGGCATTTTCTGCTAACAGTACAAAGGCCTCACTATTTCCCCTCTCCCTTGAGCAAAAAATGAAGTTTAAGGTGAGGAGCAGCAGCCAACTTTCCCCTTTGATAACAACGCATTTAAAGATTGCTAACTTTGAGATAAATAATGCTTTCTGGTACTGTGAGGGGGAGCTATGGATTCATGCAGCCATCTTCTAGCTTGCTGGCCACGCCCCCTTATAATTCATTCTTGACAAGTGTCTTGGATCTTTCCCTGATAGCCTCTGTTTATTAATTTCACTTTGAAAATGATTCGTCAGAGTATTTTATGTAACCGCAGTGCTTTCCTGTGCGGCATTTTGTTGCCATTAAAATTAAAGGCATGTAATGCAAGATTGGTCCTTTCAGAGTCAGCGAGACAGAATGATGTCGCATCTAAATTAATGCTTACCTCTAGAGCATCTCTTATGAAATGAGCAGTACTGTACATAGCAATGTGCAGGGGAAACCCACAAGAATTTCAGCAGTTGTGAACTAGCCCTTGCCAAAGTGGTGGTGGGGCTGAATCTATTGTCCAAAATGGGCCATCCATCTAATTTGTCATAATATAGTTCCTTGTCTTTTACAGCAAGCTTTCAGATTCATAAAAAGGATATAAATATAAGCTACTCAAGGAGTGGGTTGGGTTTTTTATTTTAAAAAAAAGATGTTAAAATTACGATTCAGAGCAAACTTCAGTTGTACCACATCTTATTTGTTCACAAGTAGCTCATCTGAAAGTGAATCCTTATCAAAGGGGAAATTAAGTCTTGAAATTGCCCTTGTAAACTTGGAAAGAAGTATTCCTTTCAGCAGTAATTCAGACCAACATATAGAGCATCTTACATGAACCTAGACCAGACATAGGCAACCTTGGCTCTCCAGATGTTTTGGAACTACAACTCCCATGATCCCTAGCTAACAGGGCCAGTGGTCAGGGATCATGGGAGTTGTAGTTCCAAAACATCTGGAGAGCCAAGGTTGCCTATGCCTGACCTAGACTATTTGTAGTTTCTTTCAACAGGGTTCATATGCGGCAGTTCAAATCACATGTTGACATATGGTCAAGCATTTTCTCTGCATTTTCTCATCTGTTTTTAAAAGAAACCATTACAATCCTTTCCATACAAGGCAGGCACTTTTTAACTAAACAATAATGGGTGGTTCCTCCCCCCCCCCCGCTTGCTCTTTTATTTATGTTAACATTTAGTGCTACATATGAGTCATACGGATTTGTGTAGGAATAAACAAATTATTAATTATTAACAGCTTTATAATACCGGGGGGGGGGGGAGTGGCAGCAAATGCCATCACTCCCACTAATGGAACAAATATAATTGGATTGTGTGATCGTGTTAGAGACTCCGAGGAACTTTGGTGCTTTGTTTATTTGGGAATGTGATTTGTTATTACCATTAATAAAATTCGCCAACTTAAGGCACAGTCTTATAGTTGAGCTACACCAGGGGAAGAAATCTAGTAGGGATGGCGATTCAGATGGATGTTGGACTCCAACTCACATCAGCATGCAGCCAGCATGGCCAATCATTAGGGATGATGGGAGTTGTAGTCCAGCATCATCTGGCAGGCTACAGGTTTCCACCCCTGGGCTTTAGGATATGGCAGAAGCCCTACTGCTACACTAAGGCAACACCAGATACACCAACGGAATATGCCACCAGGGGCTGTGGCTGAGTTGGTGAAAATGCAAAGCAGTTATTCCAGAGCTGGGAAAGCAGAAGTGAAGCAGTTACAGTATCATAGATAAAAATGGCAGATGAATCAGATGCTGTTAGTGAACAGTGTTACCTACCAGCTCTACATATTTTTTTCAAGTGTTATATAGTGATCTGTACCAGTTTTGTTTCATTTTCCTTTCAGTTCATCAAATATCAGTTTTCCTAGTCTGTTTGTTTGAATATACTCATCTAAATATAAATTGAACTCTGCAAACAGTTGCCCTAAAGAGATACCTGCTTAGCATATTGGACCTTGACAAAGGAGTCTTAATAACCCGAGATATTCAGCCTCCATCCATGGAAGCGAATTGCTTCTTGACATAAGACTGTTCTGTAATGTCTGAAATGGGCCTACAATCTAGGTCTCTATGTGAAGAGAATCAATAGTTTTGAGATTAAAAGCAAAACAGATTGGAATTGCTGGGGGGGGGGAGACTGTCAGCTAACACCATCAAGGGTATCTATCTATCTATCTATCTATCTATCTATCTATCTATCTATCTATCTATCTCCAAGATCTGATGTAGTACAGTGGATTAGCCTGTTGGAATGTGCCTTCACCTATGCACAATTTGTGTATATGTAAGTAAACTCAAAGACACACCTTTAATATGTGTGCATTCAGCTTTACGTGCTTGGCCAAAAAAGAGGAGTAGAGAGGGGTTTTGTGTCTGTGAAAAAAGACTTTGGCAATCCCACCCACCATTTAATACCCTTTTAGGCACTATCCCTGGAATGTAACCCCAGTGTGGGTTTAGAATCGCCTGTGTCACAAAACTCTGTGAGGCTCCAGCGATTTCCTTCTGCGGGAAACCAAATCTGAGTAATCTTTGTATTCCTGGAACTTCTCGCCACTCTAAAACATGGGATAAGCATAACAATATGTTACTTTCTTTGTAGAGTTTTCTCCCATAGAGCCTTCACCAGGTTTTTGAGCAAATCAACCAAAGTGAGAGCTCAAATAATTTCTTTTCACAGCTGTGAGTTTCACAAGAGCTGAAAACCATCATTGGTTCAGCTTTACTGAAGTGTAAGAATGGAGAAACCATTTTTTCCACCCTTTCCTGGCTAGAAAAAGCTGAACTCCTCCACGACAAATTTCAATATATTTACCTCGCGTTTCTGTGCTGTGTTACTGCTTTGTGCCACAACTGACACACCAAGAGCTTTGGTGTGGGATTTCGAAAGAGTCGTTGAATTGGCATACTGTAATTAATCTGTTGCCTCGTTAATAAGAAACAATGCTTTGCCACTAGCCATTAGCCACCGCGATGCACGGTGAAAAGGAAAAAGACAGGACAGGACAATTAAGTAGAAAAGGAGGAGAAGGAGTATGAAAGTGGGGGTGATGGAGAGCAAGAGGGTTGGACAGAATACAGAATGAAGGAGAGGCTGCATTCATCCTGACCACAAATCCTAGACTTGAAAATCAGGCTTTTCAAGAGGACTTATAAAAAGGGTTGGAAAATAAATGGGTTGTCTCATATGTGGAGGAAGGAAACACTTTGTGGGATACTGGTTAACTGGAATATGAGGAACCTGTGGAGCCTTCTAACCTTGGTTTAGAAGTGGTTTGCCTGGTGGGACAGAACTGCAATGCTAGCTAGGTCTCTCTCCCCCACCTTCCAAGCCTTTATTCACGGTTTACGGTAAGTAACAGGAGACGCCTTTCAAACTCCACACCGAATGATTTGGCCCATTCGGCAGCATGATGCTGGACGGCCTGTTTGCTTCCTGCCTTGTTCCCTGCTGTTCCACACAGCTGCCCAGCTGGCATTGCTTGGAAAACACTCATTTTGTGGGAAAGCCTCATATTTTGTGGGAAAGCACATATTTCCCTTTTTATTTTCTATGTAGAAAAACTGTAATGTGTAAAGCAGCTCTGGGCCGTACTGGCAAGTTATTCTTGGGCAACTGATGGCTGCTGCACACATTACACTTTTTAGGTGTGCACCTAAGTATGCAATGCACAAATTAAGAATAAATGTGCTTGGAAACACAGGTGTCATATACACAGAGGTTCACGAACCAGAACCAGAACTGACTACTGCACCCTGTGCAGTGGCCTGGAAAGCTGGATTTGCTGCTTTATAATGTGTGGCTGCAGCTCTTGGTAAGAAACAGGGCTTCCTCAGACCCAGGCTAATGTTTGTCTTTGTAAAAGTAGCACTGTATTGTGTACAATGACTCTTGTTCCACACCACTTTTCCTGGGTGAGAAGCTACCGTAGCAGGGAGCTCTTTCTCGAGAGAAGGGAATAGTTCAATGGCAGAGAATACACATTCCCATAGAGTGTATCTATCCCATTCTGGATAGCTCAGTTGGTTAGAGCATGGTGCTGCTAAGGCCAAGGCTGCAGGTTCAATCCCTATAAGGTTGAGGCTACATATTCCTGCATTGCAGGGGGTTGCTCTAGATCAGGCATCCCCCAAACTTCGGCCCTCCAGATGTTTTGGACTACAATTCCCATCTTCCCCGACCACTGGTCCTGTTAGCTAGGGATCATGGGAGTTGTAGGCCAAAACATCTGGAGGGCCACAGTTTGGGGATGCCTGCTCTAGATGATCATCCATGATTCTAGGAGATATGTGGTGGCTATTTGTTGCTTATATGCTTGGCAAATCACAGGGAAGGCAAGTCCAAATGAAATATGGCTTCATTTGGTTTTCAAAGCCCCACATTCAGATGCAGGCCACTTCCATTAAATGTTGCAAGACAGTAGCTGCGTATACGCCATACTTGTAAAGTGCTTGACTAAAGAATCCTAATAACTGTAGTTTTTGAGGTACTATATGTTGAGTACTGATAGCTCTGTGAAGGGTAAACTTCAGCTCCCAGGATTCTCTGGCGAATCCATGTGCTTTGAATGTGCCCAGAATACAGTGGGGTTTTTTCGGGGGGGCATACCCCTAAACATTTTGTGAATCTAAGTTTGGCCTCATTGAGGGGCAGTATTTCCATATCAGAAGGAAAATGAGAGTACCCCTAAACAATTTTTTTAGGAAAAAAGCACTGCCTGAATATATGGTGTGTACACAGCCAAGATTTCTGAGGAAATCATCTCCCAGCAGTGTGCTAGATGAACCAGTAGCCTGACTAAAATATACATTGTGTCTTCATGTCTAGAACCATAAATTGCGGGTATGGACGCGGGTGGCGCTGTGGTCTAAACCACTGAGCCTAGGGCTTGCCGATCAGAAGGTCGACAGTTCAAATCCCCACGACGTGGTGAGCTCCCGTTGCTCAGTCCCAGATCCTGCCAACCTAGCAGTTCGAAAACACGTCAAAGTTCAAGTAGATAAATAGGTACCACTCCGGCAGGAAGGTAAATGGCATTCCCGTGCTCTGCTCTGGTTTCGCCAGAAGCAGCTTAGTCATGCTGGCCACATGACCCAGAAAAACTGTCTGCGGACAAACGTCTGCTCCCTCAGCCAGTAAAGTGAGATGAGCGCCGCAACCCCAGAGTCGTTCGCAACTGGACTTAACTGTGTCAGGGGCCCTTTCCTTTTACCTTTACTATATCAAATGTTCAATGTTTTCTCCACAGTGAGGTCTAGCCACATCTGTTAAAACTGAATTTTAATGCAACTCTTTAAGAGATCCTTTATGATCAGATAAGATTTTTGTCTCTTTGAGAGGGATTATTTGTTACAGATACTAAACATGTTTTATATATACACCAGTATTCATAAAGCCACTTTTCTTCTGTTGCCTCATTGTTTAACCAAAGCCAATAAAAACTCAATATGTTTGCGAGTTCCTACAAATTGTTCTTTTGATATACATTTTTTTTCATGAGGTGCCATCCAATGAACTTTATTTATTCAACCTTATTCATTACTTGTTTAGCACCAGCAAATTACATTGCATACAAATGGCTATCAGATGCTATGTTTCTTTTTAAAAAAAGAAAAAATAGTTTCATTTGAAGTTAATGAGAAAGAGAAATCACATTGCTGCGATTCATTTATTCTGGTCATTCAAAGCTGCCATTTAAACACAGCATTTTTTTTTGTCTTGTCTTGCCTTTCGTCCTTTCCACTAATCATAGCTGATAAGCTTTTAGATGCCCTGGCTTTTGAGCTGCGTGCTGCTGAAACCAAGAGTTTTTCAGAAGCTTCCCAGAAGTTCCTCCACGAAAAGATCATAAACAATGGACAAGCTTCCCTGAAAGGCATAGCATTCTCTAAGCTGCATCTTCCCACAGCCACTATATGGCACATGCTCAGATCACTTGAGGCAGTTGCCCAGGACCAGCAAACCTGGCAAGCGCCACATCCATCCCTTGGAGTGTCATGTTTAGGAATGTTCTCTGCAATTTGCATTGGGCATGCAACATGCTCTCAGTAAATAGCACAGGGTCTATCAAAACCTTCTAAGCCACACTAAAAAAAAATTAAAGGAAAAAACGTTTAAAACTGAATTAAAAAGCAAACTGCCTGTGTTTGGGCTGAACTCTCATATTTTATCTCTAATCTAAAGTCCGGTGCCAGGGTAACTCTTGCTAAATACCAGTAGACCCAAAAAGTTCTGTTGGGTGCAAGCTGCAATTGAGGGTCTCCAACTCTACTTGTTTTGCAGTATCGGCTTTCCTTTGTGCTGAGAGGAAAACAAGCTGGAGGAACACAGCGGACAATTTTTTTTCTAAAAAAATATTTATCTGACTGTAGTTAGGTCGCCACCTGCTGGAGATTATGCCACCTGTCTTTGCCCGTAGGGTGATGCATACAAACAGAAAGCAAGAAGCCATTCGTGTCGTCCCAGTATTCAGTTTCAAATGACAACTTTCCTAGGCTCTGTTTTTCCTTTCATTTAATCTTGCGTCTGGCTTCAATTTACTTGTTCGTTAATTGTTTCAATCGCGGCGCTTTGTTCAGGTGATGTCTCCTTTGTGGTCCTACAAATTAGATAATTGCAGCAATTGGCAGCATTTTCCCTGGCACAGGGTTTCAGCTCATGGGTAAAATATGAAGTTGCAACAGCTTAGGTCTATAATGCTGGCACATTGAGCTTTCAGTGAGATCCACAAGCTAGTTCAGTAGGACTGCTTGGATGGTTAATTGATTCAGTCCCAGAGACTTCAGGGGCTATCCAGACAGGAAACGTGACAGTACTGGTTTCCATTCTTGCATTTATTCAGCCCAAATGAGAAGAAAATGTTCTTCCTAAGTTTTTAAAAAATGCATGGTGAGTGAGAATAGTATATCAATGTGATTTGCTCTTTGAAAGCAGGGAGCACTTACTGATTTCCCTTTTAGCTATCAAACTCTTTTTAAAAAAAAAGTATAGTGAAATAATTGCTTGCTGATTGTCTCACAAAATGGTGTTATATTCTTTCCCGACAAAAGAATTTAGGGTGGTGTGCTATGTCCTGGCTCCTTTTCAAAGGGAACTTGATCTTCTGGTTTTGATTGTGCTAATATAAAATACTGGGTAAATCGTTTTTGAAAAGCAAATTATCTCCAGAGCAACCAATGGTAGAAACTGCTCCTTTGAAATATCTCGGAAAATTTTAAGTATTACTCAAAGCTCAGGGCTCTAACACCCTTCCGGGATTTACTGTCAGCCGGAAGAAACCAGTACCAAAATATGTGAGAGTACTGCCTACTTCAGGTTCACAAGAGCTAGTCCCTGGTTATGGCCACATCCGCACCATATATTTAAAGCACATGGCTTCCTCCAAAGAATCCTGGGAACTGTAGTTTGCCCCTCACAGAGCTGCAAAGCCCGGCACCCTTTAACTACAGTTCCCAAGAATCTTTAAATGTGAGTTGTGGGTGTTACCTGTGGCCACAACCCATCTCCAGCTCCTTCCTTCTGCTCCCTTCCTCCTGTCCAGCTCATCTCCCCAAGTGCCCTGATTCTTCTTCTTCTTCCTGTTGCTTTACACCATCTCCAGGCACTCAGGGGGAAGGGGTGGGATGAGAAGCAAAAAAAAAAAAAGGAACCCAAATAGGCTGGTCACTGCATCCTAATTGGCAACAGAGCCAGGCTGGTGAAGAACTGAAGCCCAGCATGCATTTGGATATGACAAAAAGCAGTAAAGTTGGCACTGTGTAGGAAAAGAGAGGTTTCAGAAGGTGCATCTCCGTACATTATAGTGCAGTGCAACCAATGACAGAACTTGGCCACCCAAACTTTGCCTCCTGCACAGGGAATAAAATTACAGGACACCCTGTTGTATCTAATACAATCTAATCTCTCTTTCTCTCATGTGTGTGGAAAAGGAAAGGTGAAAGGGAGGACGTTATACAAAGCAAGGTGAATGTTTTTCTTTATATCAACACGCACAAAGCATAGCCAATGACCTGCACATCTAATCTCCTTAGAACCACACAATACTATACTTTACACTCACCAAAGAAAAGTGGTTCTTTTAAAAGGGGGAGCACAGGTGAGCAATGCTTGGTGTACTGGTGGAACAAATCACCTGTCCAAGGTGGCTTCTAGAAAGACAAGTCTGGTCTTGTGTCTGGATGGTTCAGCAAGAAGTACTAGAGTTGTCCCTAATAGGAAAGGCTCTATTTCAGGCAGAAAAATATATTGGGCTGCCCCTGGTTGAGTCTGGCTATACTATGTGAACAGAGGATGGTGCCTTATGAGTCAGTTAGACCCATAGTCCATCTAGCTCAGTACTGTTGGATAGCAGTGGCTCTCCAGGGTTTTAGAGAGGGGACAGCCCCAGCCCTACCTGGGGATACCAGGGATTGAACCTGGGGCCTTCTGTGTTGATAGCACCAGTTCTACCATTGAGCCACAGCGCTTCCTGATCCGCATCGAGTGAAGCTGCCCTGACACGTAAAAGCTTTGAAAAGAGACTGGAAGCCGATGCTGTCCTTGGGAAAGAGCTGAAGACTGGAGTGCAGATGCCTTTGCGTTTCTAGCCATCAGACTAAATTGTTCCTCTCTATGTGGCTCAAATAAGCAGAGCAAATAATGCATGTCTTTAAAAAAAAAATACCCTGAGACAGTAGGAAGGAAAATACTAAATCTTTCATTTTGCTCAGTTGGTTAAAATGTTTGCTTAGCAGCAAGGAGAGAAGGCAAGAGAGAAGAGGGGGGGGTAGAGGATCTTGGCATGTTTCCTTTGGCCTCCAGATGCCATCCGCCTAAGATGATCCACCTGGTCGGATGCAGGGAGGGAGGAGTGAATCAAAGAAAGAGCCGGGTAGTCAGCTTCAAGGCAGCGGCAGGGGCTCTGGCGATGGGATTGCAGCTCAGAGACAGAGAAGATAGATGAAGAAAGGATGATGAATGCTCCTTTATTAGAAGCCTCTTGAAAAATCATTTTCCTATTCTTCATGAGTGATTCATTGTTTTCCTTCTTGATTCCTGGGCCATCTTAATAAGCTTTTGCTGTGTAATAAAAGGAAATAATGCTTGAAAATGCTTTTAATAAATCATAGCTGACACAGAATCCATGGGAAGGTGGCTTGTTTTCCCCCAACTGCTCCAAAAAGAGTGAGCAAGAGAGCGATTATAAGTTTGACGGGATCCTTGCAGCAACTACCGTACTTGTATCTTCCTCTGGGAACAAGTTGGCTGGTCTGCCTGAGGCTTCTCGGTGAAACACATCTAGAGTTTGGATCTTCTTGAACTTAACAGCCATCCTCCATTTTTGGGATGGCCTTACATTTTTCCTCCAACGCTGGCCTGAAAAGCAGCTCGTAGTTGTGACAAGCAGAGTAACAAAGCCGATTCCTTTGCCCCATATCATGACCGGTGTGCCAAACATACAACAAGAAGCTGAAGACCTCTGTTTCATTCCTACTTATTTCATTTGAAGTCATATTGCTTATCATCAGGTAAAAGTAAAGGGACCCCTGACCATGAGGTCCAATCGTGACCGACTCTGGGGTTGTGGCGCTCATCTCGCTCTATTGGCCGAGGGAGCCGGTGTACAGCTTCCAGGTCATGTGGCCAGCATGACAAAGCCGCTTCTGGCGAACCAGAGCAGTGCACGGAAACGCCGTTTACCTTCCCGCCGGAGCGGTACCTATTTATCTACTTGCACTTTGACATGCTTTCGAACTGCTACGTTGGCAGGAACTGGGACCGAGCAACAGGAGCTCACCCCATTGCAGGGATTCGAACCGCCGACCTTCTGATTGGCAAGCCCTAGGCTCAGTGGTTTAACCCACAGCGCCACCTGCATCCCTATCATCAGGTAGGGATGGACTAATCACGATATTTCTACTTCCTGTCCCTTTTGAATGTGCTTATTTAGGAAGGTCTGTAGCGCAGTGGCAGAGCACTTGTTTTGTGTGCAGAAGGTCTTAGGATCGATCCCTGGCATCTCTAGGTGAAGAAGGGAAGTCCACCATCTGAAACCCAGGAGAGCAGATGCCAGTTTGCGTAGATAATCCTGAGAAAGACGGACTAGTGGTCAGACTCAACACAAGGTGCCCACTACTTGTAATTTCAAGTCGTTTTCATTTCCACAAGTTTTCCCAGCTGGATGACTAGGTCTCTGCCATGTGTTGTATGCATACATGCACATCTATAGTGAGGGGTGCAGTGGTTTTTGCTCTCTAGGGCAGTCCTGGCATAGCAGAATCCGTCCCAGTCCTTGTTCTTCTAATAATGGTGCCCTGTTAGAGAGAGAAGCACCCTCTTTATCCATCTATCAGATAAATAAAGTTCTCTCCACGGTGGTGTGGATGCAACAACACAACCTGTTGTTACAAAACAATGTTTTTTAAAAAAATAAACATTTGTTTAGGGGAGTGCAAGCCAAATTATTTAGCGGCTTTGCAAGCCATCCAAAATCGCCCAGAGGGGAGGGGAGAGACAGGGGAGCAAACAGGCACAGTCCATGGATTGTTCCTCCTTGTTTTATGTTGTGAAGGCTACAATCCTATGCAAGTCTTCATGGATGCAAGCTGCAACGAAACGTTACTCAGGGTGGACTCATTGAAATTAACAAGCAAGACTGAATTAGGTCCATTCCTTTGTAAGACGGAATAAAACTTGGTAGAATCTCACTAATGGAAAGCTGAACTTGGATATTACACACTTTGACTTCAGGGGATGGGGGGCATTTGGGTTGACCCTGCCTCCTCATTAACTGAAGGCTAACTTCACACATACACTGTACATGTGGGGTGTCTCTCAACGCGGAACAAAGCCCTTGCCGTGTGTACACTGGAATGGGTGTAACTCCATATACAGTACACTAATGCTTGCCTTGACATTCCTGCACCTAAAATGAGATATCAGAATGGCTCCCTCCCTGCTTATGTGTTAACAGACAAACATAGATGATCGCTAGAGGTAAAAAAAAAATGATAGTGCCCACTCTCAAAGCAATTGCCTATTTTGTTCTTTTTACCAGAATATATATACTTGCATGATGGGACGTGGGTGGTGCTGTAGGTTAAACCACAGAGCCTAGGGCTTGCCAATCAGAAGGTCGGCAGTTCGAATCCCCATGACGGGGTGAGCTCCTGTTGCTTGGTCCCTGTTCCTGCCAACCTAGCAGTTCAAAAGCATGTCAAATGCAAGTAGATAAATAGGTACCGCTCCGGTGGGAAGGTAAACGGCGTTTCCATGCACTGCTCTGGTTCACCAGAAGCGGCTTTGTCATGCTGGCCACATGACCTGGAAGCTGTACGCTGGCTCCCTCAGCCAATAAAGCGAGGTGAGCGCCGCAACCCCAGAGTCGGTCATGACTGGACCTAATGGTCAAGGGTCCCTTTACCTTTACCAGATGTAAGGGGGAGGGCTTACAGAGAACAGCCCCCCCTCATCTGAAGCAGCCCGTCTCCCAGCAGTCACGAGAGCGAAGGGTCTGATGGAGGGAGTCAGGAAACGAAAGGGAGTGTCAGGCCTCTGGCAACATCCAAGAGCCCCTGCTCCATAGGCAGAGAGAGAGGGAGGGGGAAAGAGAGGACAGGAATCAGTCAGAACAGAGACCCTTCCCCCCGACGCCGGAATTGAGGAGGAGGAGAAAAGGGAGGCGCTTCACAGTTCCGAGGCTTTTATGTTGGTCTAAAACGCAGAGAGGGGCAGTGCAGGAATCTGACTCGAGCGAGTAGACATGGATTCAGCAGTTCGTTACACTGTAAATAATGTGCACTAATAAAAGCTTCTGAAAGACAAGCATGTGGAAGGTCGTTACTCAAGAGTAGTCACAACAACCCTGACACCTATATACTTGCATAAGCTGGTGCCGTTTGTCATTTTTTAATAATGCTACATACATAGGGTACCTGAGATGCTAACTACAATTCTCCTTGCTGTAGCGCTAAAATGTAACTGAGCAATGGTATCCTTCCCATCCATTGAGAGATGAATGAATAGGATTGTGTGGTTAGTTATCAGACACTGCCATCTTTTGAATTGCTTCAACCTTGACAAGTATGCACATGCTAAACTAAAGGGATGAGCAAAATACAGAAGGTAAATTACTCCCCACTCCTGACATTCTTTTTACCACTCAGGTTCTCAGGGCTACCTGCTAGCCCAAACAAGGCATCATTTAGCTTAGGGAGCAGCTGTCGTATGCTAGAGGAGTATAAATGGAGCGGAGAAAGAGAAAAGAAAATTACAAATTGAAAGTCATTAAAATGTGCAAAGGGAGATGTATATACAGGATAGGTGACACTAGCTTGACAGAAGTACATGCTCTTCAGAAGGTCAAGGTGTTTTAGCAGACCATTAACTAGGCACAATTCAGCAGTGCAATGCAACAGCGAATGTGATTGGCTGCATCAACAGGCATACAGTTTTCAGATTGCAAAAAGTAGAGCACCAAATCTGTTATTTGGGCAGACATCACCAGGAGTCCAGTTCTGGGGGCCTTAGATATTGACAAACTGGACCTTGACATGTCCAGACAAGGAAAACAAAGATGGTGAAGAACCTGGAGATCAAGTCTTACGAGAAAGGATTGAGGAAATAGGTAATTGAGAGGTGCTGATTGCTGTGTGACAAATATTTATCACATTGACGATAGACCAAGTTTATTTTCTGTAGCTTGGAGTTAGAAGCTGAATTAATTGGTTCAAATTTCAAGAAAACAATATTTAGACCAGTGGTTCCTAAACTCCATCCTCCTCCAGAACCCCTGAAAATTGCTGGCATTCTTCATGAACCGCTTAATAATTTTTCTGCCTGTTGTAGCAACTGTGCTGTGCTGTGCTGTGCTAGATGCAGTATGATTCATGGTGTTTTTATTGCTTCTTTTATTTCTTATATTGAATTTACAATGTTCATTCCACAAAATTCAAATTGAAACACAATGAAATAGAACCTTAAAAAAGCAATAAAATTAAAAAATCAATATGGATGTTTAATAGAGACATGCCACAGATCACCTGAATAAATCTTGCAGGCTACTGGTAGTCCACAGACCACAATTTGGGAACCCCTGATTTAGACTAAACATTAGGAGAATTTTCTGGTGGTTTGAGCTGTTTGACAGTGGAACACTCTGCATTAAAAGATGGTAGACGCTATGGGTCTGCTGCACTGACCACAAGATTTGGGTTTGACCCCAATTTGGTACTTCACCTGATTCAGTCTGAGCCAGCTTTAGAACTGCCCTATGCGGTCAGAGAAATAGGTCCAGTGAGTTTTGTGCTGGATACCTTTATAATTTTAACTATAAAAGGAGAAGAAACTACTTGTAGCTTTATTTTTAGGCAGAATTTGATAAATTTTGTTGATATGTAGTTCCTACCGGGGTGTGTGTGTGTGAGTCCTATCAAATTTCAGAAGGTTAACTGCAGCAGTGCTCCTGAAAGGGAAGCTATTACTATTTGGGGATGGTTAAAAGGGATTCATTTAATCTCCATTATTTTATGAGCCGGGTGCTTCAGAGAAGTCCTGCTTTGACTCTGAGAAGCCTCAAATCTGTCCCAGATTGCCCTCTTCAGTTCAGAATCTGTCCAAATATGCTACACACCCTTACATGACTCCTTTGTTAGAGGTTTTTAAGTACAGCATTTTAATAGAGACCCTGAAATAGTAGATTTCCTGCACTGGCTGTGGCTGAACTCAATGTTCTTTGAGATGCCTTCCAACTAAGTCCGTGATTCTAAAACCCCACCACTTACAGATCCCAACAATCAATTGCTGAGGCTCACATACCTCACCACATTTTAAGTTCCAGAAAATCTCCCTGCTTTGTACCCTCAGTCATGCTAGCATTGGCCTTTGTTATACTTGAACCCTGCTCATGCCTCCAGTTCTTGCTGCTTCTCTGCATCTACACTGTGGTTCAGGGTGGCAAGGTCTAAGGAATTGTGAGGGTTGTTTTCCTCCAAGATAGTTGCCTAGTGACACCCACAGAACAGTCTGCTTCTAACCCCTCAACCCCTGCAAACTTTCCATTTTCTTTGTGGCGTGATTGACATCTTCATGTTCATACATGGGTACCAGCACTTCGATTAATTTCTATGATGTGAAAATGCTTCTCATTCTGACATTATGCACTGTTTACACATGGGATGACTACAGTACTCAGCTTAAAATAGCAGTAATTACACCAGCTAGGTGGAAGGTAATGGAGGAGCCTAAGATAAGCAATGGGAAAGGCACATGTAATGGAAACATTCACTTAAGTGCTGTTTGACAACTTTATTGTATAAATTGCATGTTACACCGAAATGTTTCCTGTTTTAATACTAACATAGATCTAAGATATTGTTCTGCAGGGCCAAAGCCTCCATCAGAACCCAGTTTTCTGTTTTCACTTTTGCCGCAAGCCAAAAGTGATGCATGTGATTTTAATTTCGCTGCATCAAAAACCGTGCCAGGATCTTGCACCTGCTTAGCTGAATGTTGCAATTTTTTACAATACAAGTACTAGACACAGACACTAAAGGAAAAAAATCAGGATGTCATTTTTTTTCAGAGACTGTGGTCTGTCAAAACATAATGGCCGTGTCGGAAAAGAAATAATTCACGGAGGAAAAACCATGAAAAATCCTGCCAAAATGTTTAATCACATTTTGTGAATTAATCACGTTTGGCAGCGCTGCCGCACGGACAGCAGCAAGCTGTAATTCTACCTATAGCTGTGAGCTTAAAAGTTGGCTTGGATCTCTCAGACAAGCATCCCCCTGGAAGTTATTGAAGCCCAATGCTGTCTTTCAGAAATTGTCAGTGTGTCATAAACCACTGCTTTAAATCCCAGCCTGTTATATGGTACCTCAGCGGCTGCTTACCAATCAATTCTGGGAGCTTAGTTAACCATTTAACTAAGAGCTTTGCTATTTGGGAGAGTGGGTATTAGAAGGGCAATTACGTGGGTTTTTGTTTTGGGAAGTTGAGAGGGGAGGGTACCTGTGTCCAGGGCCAAGACATTTTGCTGCCTGGGGTGGCTGGTAAATAACACATGCCCCCCACAGTACCCAAAGCCAGCCAATATATTTTGTCACCTGAGGCAGAAAAATCTCCCTAGGAATGAACAATGCAGTAATTATGTTAATTAACTAACAATTAGCTGCTCTTTCACAGGCCCAAAATCAGTTGTTTGAGGCAGATGTCTTGCTCTGCTTAGTGGGAGGACCAGGCCTACAGTATGTTTTACTGGCTATAACCTGAGTAAACTGGTCCCATCACCTCCTGGCAAATAGAAGGGGAAGAAATGGATGCAGTGAGAGATTTTACTTTCTTGGGCTCCTTGATCACTGCAGATGGTGACAGCAGTCACGAAATTAAAAGACGCCTGCTTCTTGGGAGAAAAGCAATGACAAACCTAGACAGCATCTTAAAAAGCAGAGACATCACCTTGCCTACAAAGGTCCGTATAGTTAAAGCTATGGTTTTCCCAGTAGTGATGTATGGAAGTGAGAGCTGGACCATAAAGAAGGCTGATCGCCGAAGAATTGATGCTTTTGAATTATGGTGCTGGAGGAGACTCTTGAGAGTCCCATGGACTGCAAGAAGATCAAACCTCTCCATTCTTAAGGAAATCAGCCCTGAGTGCTCACTGGAAGGACAGATCGTGAAGCTGAGGCTCCAATACTTTGGCCACCTCATGAGAAGAGAAGAATCCTTGGAAAAGACCCTGATGTTGGGAAAGATTGAGAGCACAAGGAGAAGGGGACAACAGAGGACGAGATAGTTGGACAGTGTTCTCAAAGCTACGAACATGAGTTTGACCAAACTGCGGGAGGCAGTGGAAGACAGGAGTGCCTGGCGTGCTCTGGTCCATGGGGTCACGAAGAGTCGGACACGACTAAACGACTAAACAACAACAACAACAACCTGAGTAAGTGTTTCAATTGGGCATGTTGCTGCTTTTAAAAGGTGTTTTGTAATGGAAAGTATCTAGTTTGTGTGAATTAATGTGACTCTCAGGCAAGCTGATATGAGACTGCCAAAGGATTCATTCACTAATATGTTCCTCTTCAAAGGGGCTGGAATATGCATGCTTCACTGTACTCCCTGCTAGGAGTACTTTCACTTGAAAGAGCCTCTCCGTGCAATTCCAAGAGGGGCAAAAGATTTTATCAAGATTTGTCTGGCAGGGGAAAAAACCTAGAATAAAACATAAAATTTTGGTAGATAAGAAAGAAAGAGGTGGATTCGCCCTGCCAGACTTGAGACTTTATTATGAAGCGTCCTGTATCTGTTGGATAAAAGAATGGATAACTCTAGAGAATACGGACTTGTTAGATTTGGAAGGTTTTAACAATAGATTTGGATGGCATGCATATTTATGTTATGACAAAAAGAAATCACATACCGGGTTTACGAATCATGTGATAAGAAGATCTCTGTACGAGGTGTGGGAAAGAAATAAAAGGCTGTTAGAGACTAAAACACCCTGGTGGGTCTCACCAGCAGAGGTATTAACAGTTAAGAAAGTAAATATGGAGAAGAGGCGGGCCACGTATGAGGAAATCTTGACGAAAACTGAAAAAGGATGGAGTTTAAAACCTTTTGAGGACATTAAAGGAGTGTTAACAGGATGGATAGAATACCATCAAATAAATGATGTGCTTAAAGAAGATAGAAAAATAGGTTTTGAGGATAAAAGATCCAAATTTCAAATAGAAGTGCTAGAAGGCAAAACAAAGCTTTTGGCAAAGATGTATGATTTGTTGTTGGAGTGGTATACAAAAGATGAGTTGACAAAAGAAGTGATGATTAAATGGGCAAAAGATTTGGGGCATAATATTGAATATGATGCGTGGTTGAAATTATGGAATCAAACTTTAAGATTTACAGCATGTACTGCCTTGAAAGAAAATGTATATAAGATGATGTACAGATGGTATTTAACTCCAGTTAAATTAGCTAAAATGTATAGAATGAGTGATAAAAGTTGCTGGAAATGTAAAGAGAAAGATGGTGAATTTTATCATATGTGGTGGACATGCGAAAAAGTTAAAAGATTTTGGGAAAGTTTATATAACGAATTGAAAAAGATGTTTAGATATACTTTTCCAAAAAAACCAGAAGCATTTTTGTTAGGAATAATAGGAGGAGAGATTAGAAAAGAAGATCAAACACTGTTTATGTATGCAACAACCGCGGCTAGGACTTTGTTAGCCCAAAAATGGAAATCACAGGAATTACCTACAATTGTGGAGTGGCAGATAAAAATGATGGACTATGCTGAACTTGCTAGATTGACATGCAAGATTCGTGACCAGGGGGAGACAAGGTTTCAAAAGGACTGGAGTAAATATGTGGACTATATGGAGAAAAACTGTAGATCATTAAAAACTCTCGCAGGATTAAAATAAACCTTACGAATTGACCAATATGTTAAAAAAGGAACTGCAAAAAAGGGAATTAACAAGAAACCCGCATGAAGGGAGGGGGGGAAGTCATAGCTCGGCGGAGCAAGGTAAAAGATGTGAATATAAGATTTTGTATAAAAGATTGGTTTTGTTAATTTGTTGAATTTGGAAAATTGGAATAAAATGTATTTAAAAAAGAAAAAAGAAAGAGCCTCTCCGTGGGATCTAAAATGGAGACGTCAGGATTTCAAAGCCCATACCTGGTGCACTTTTGTTTACTAATCAGTTATTAAAGTATTGCTATTATTGCAACCTAGCTTCCTAAGGAGGAATGGACTTTTGTGCTTCCTCATGACCTAGTTGACAAGAAAGTCATGCACAGAGACCATAAGATACAAGACTGTACATAAGGTCAAGGTAGTTTGGGGGCGATCAGTTCCTAGTATCACCCACTTTAGCCAAATCCATCTTTGGTTCACTTCTGGACACAAAATGGAGGCCACCAGCAAAAGCCATATAACATGGACTCCGATAGCTCAGTTGGTAGAGCATGAGACTCTTAATCTCAGGGTCATGGGTTTGAGTCCCACGTTGGGCAAAAGATTCCTGCATTGCAAGGGGTTGGAATAGATGACTCTTGTGTACCCTTCCAACAATTCCATGATTCTAAGACTCCCACCAGCCCCAGCCAGCATGGCCAACGGTCAGAAAAATTGGGAGTTGCTGTTCAGCAACATCTGGAGGCCCACAGGTTGCCCCCACCTGCTCAAGACTCTAGAAATAAGGAGTGTTAAAACAAGCATGATTCCATGGGCAAAACAAGAGGTGAAGAAAGTCCTCTTTCTTTGGCTCCTCCCTCGTCAGTTCCTTCGCCTCCTGTGAGTGGCTTCTTATTCTAGGGTGTTTCACACATGAAAAACACTTCTGCGCTTCTTTATCCCCAGGAGGATATATTGTGGAGGGGGGGCATGGCAGCTACAGGCCCCGTGTACTGCATTCTGTACATCTGTCAGATTGTCAGGCAGGTATATTACTAATTCAAGCAAGACAATAGCCTGTCCATGTCATCATGGAAATGGTGCAAAATGGAGTGTGAGGGGGGATAATTAGTATTGCTTTGACAACAGTCCTTTGGGCAATGTTGTATTTCCACTCACTTGGTGGTGTCAACCTGTCACATTAAACCCCCAAATGCATCCAATATAGAAATGTCCCTGTCCTCTGGGAATCTGAGAGAAATGTTTCTCCACAAGCATGTTGACAGTTGGAAGTAAGTACTATATTTTCTTTTACCACATTCTTGTTTCTCCTATTCCCATGCTTTGTGCTTTCTCATAGGAGCAGTGCTTTTTTCTATTAAAAAATGTTTAGGGGTGCTCTCATTTTCCTCAGTATTTCCTCTCATATTGAAATACTGCCCCTCAATGGGGCCAAACTTGATTCACAAAATGTTTAGGGGTATGCGTACCCCTGCGTACCCCCGGGGGGGAAAGCACTGCATAGGAACAACGAGATCCTCTTGGGAAACCTCATATTACTACAAATGTACATCATGGTATGTGTTTTCCCAATAACACCATAAACAAAAACACTAAAAACTTGGATCTAGTGTTGCTCTACCACTCACGGAAAGGTCTTGGGCCCACTTGGGGTAGAGGACATGATGATTTTCCCTAGTTCCCAATTTCCCCTCCCACTATTTTGGAGGGACCCTTCAACCCTCCCGAGCAAAGCTGCAGGTGGGCACAGAAGGAAGGGGAAAAGCAGCCAAAATCACCTTCTTTCCCCAATATTGCACAAGCGGAATTCCACTCATGGGATCTCTGAAACCAAGTCATTTAGAATACATTCATATTTATAGCCCAAGGCATCCTGATCATTAAGGAATCTGTTCTGAAGAAAGGAAGCAGGCTAAAATGTCACTCAAAACAGAATAGTTTTTAAATGCCCATCCTTCTGCTATCATAATTCTGACCTCCCAAGATGTCCTCTTTCTGTACTTTCTCACATCTTTTTTTAGCCAACCGTATCAGTGTGGGAACTTGTAGTCCTCTAGATTTTGCTGTACTTCACCTCACATTACCAATAACCATTAGCTATCCTGGGTAGGACTGATGGGAGTTGGAGTCCAGCAATACCTGGAGGGCCATCCCTACTCTATTTCATCAGGGCCTAGTCCTCGGCTACTGGCTGTGGGGGACAAACAACAGGTAGGGAAAGGGTGAAGCATCATCTCCCTGATGCTTCTCCACTGTGAATCCTCATCTCCCCAAGCAGCTTTGCTTTCTTACATAGAAAGGTATTGGAGCCTCCTTTACAGGTGTAAGTCAGTGATGGGCAGTTTCTCCTAATCATCTACCTCAACAGCTGCTTCCTCCAGGTTTCCCTGCTCTTCATGCTAGTTTTAAGCCTTCCCATATTTCCTTCGCTTTTGACTGTTCTCCAGGGATTTCCATGCTCCAAAGAAACATGGAGGAAAAGAGTATGAACCTCAACTATGACCTGATGCCACGTTGCCTGGTTACGATCAGGGGGTGGCCAGGAGACCTGAGCAATACTTAAGTCTTTTACGGTAGGTCCCAAATCTCCTGCCCCTCATCTCCACCCATTAAAAAAAACTTTGCCTATATGGCAGCTAGGCAGACTACAATGCACAGTGTCGGTGGGACCCCAAGTCAGCCACCATCTTAATTTCCCAAAGGCATGCATGCATATAAATTAGCATATGCATTTTTTTGCAAATCTTTGTCACAGGCTTGTGCCCTGCATGCTTTTAAATACCTACCAACACACCTGCCATCTTTTTAAGATATTCTGTTTTTGTCTATAATAGGCCTATCTCTTTGTCAGACATTAAAGGGTTTTTCTAATATTTATTCTACCTTTTTAAAACATTAATTTTGAGTGGGCTGTGTTATGAGATATCTTAAAGGAATTAAAGGTTAATGTCCAAGTTGCTGCCGATTGTCACAGGTTGTTGCAACCCAACAGAGGACATTTTAACCATGTGAACCTCTTCCCTTGGGTGCCATTCATGCTGTTTTTAATACTCTCACAATCGGGATGGATTTCACAATGTAGTTTGCCGTTTCCTTTCCACCACACTGGAGACCTGCTATGATGATGACAACAGCAGTAAAATGTAAAGGGCAGAAAGGGTCTCACACAGACAGAAGCTATTTTCCCAAATGATAGTAAGAATTGGCCTGTAAATGTTTTCTGTATGAATATGTTTAATGGGGCATGTAATGTGGAAAATAACCCTTTCTAATTCAAACCACAGTCCAGAGAAATGTGTCTTATTTCATTCAAATAACCTGGCAGAAGTTACCTATTACCCTGTTCCTGTGAACAGACACTATCATAAAGGTGTGTGTCATTATAAGTGCCTTTATCACTGCCTTTACCTGTAGGCAAATAGGGCAGCTGGGAATCTTTCTGCATGCCTGTGTGTGGTTTCTCTCCCCCTCTGTGGTGATCTCCACTATCCACACATGCAGGATGGCGGGGGGAACATTCCTACAACTTTGGGCTGGAATGTTGTGGAGGAGAGTTCCTTAAAAAGAAAACAGCTGTGTTTGTACCTTACTGGGCAGGTGGGGGAGGGAAAGTATCAAACCAAAAGGTGCATCCTAAAATTTCGCATGTGGAGCTTCCCTGAAAATGCAAAAGGTTGAAGATGTGAACATTTGTTTATATTCCACTCTTTTTAAAAAGAATAAATGTTCACAGTTTTCTCTCTCTTGCACACACGCACACACACACATTTTAACCACAACAACACCATAAGGTATGACAAAGTGTGGGACGGTGAGCCCAAGGTCACCCAGGGAACTTCATGGTTGAGTGGGGAGTCGAGCCTGGGTCTGCACGAGTCCTAGCCTTACAGTCTAGCCCAGAGCTTTCCAAACTTTAAGTTTGTGACATACTTTTTGGGCATGCATCATTTCATGACACAGTAATTCAGTTTTGCATCATTCCGTGATGTAGTAATTCAGTTTTACTAGCAAACCGAAGGTTAAACTAACCTTTTCCAGCCTCAGGAGGAGTGCAGGGAGCACTTGTGCAACACACCTACAGACTGCAGCTGACACACTAACGTGTCATGACACACAGTTTGGAAAGTTCAGTCTAACCATTATCGCGCACTGGCTGCCAGCTAAATTCTCAAACCAGTTTAAACGAGCCTTGTGGGGGAAAGCCAGATATTGTTCTGTGCTCTGCCTCATCTGCAGTCATATATTCCACTCACAAATGATAAAGCTAGGGTTCACATAGGGCTGCGCTCGCACCACACATTGAAAGCACATAGCACAAAGAATTCTGGGAAATGTAGTTTACATACCCCAGAGCTACAATTTCCAGCAACCTTAACAAACAGCAGTTCCCAGGCTTCTTTGGCGGAAGCCATGCACTTTAATTGGACAGTGTGCACACAAGCCATATAACTTTGCTGACTTTGCAGAGTTGGCCTCCTCCGTGTCAACTAGGCCAGATTTGAAATGCATAGGTGCCCTCCTTTTCCCACTGCTAAAACTGCACGATAAAGCTAATAATCAAATTAAAACTGAATTAAAACCCTACTGGCATCCTTATTACCGTTACTGCTACCAACTCCCAAACTGCTAAATGAAGTTAATGATGAATCTGTGCAAATAAAGTCCCTATTCATAACACGGAGCATGGGGTACATTGTGTCTGATTAGGCTGTGGCTTTCTGTATGCTGTTGCCAGATGATAGTGGATTTGATTTTCCACTTCCCAGGATGACAAGTGATGAAACAGTCACTAGAGTGTTGGGATTAGACCAGAGAAGCCAAGGTTCAAATCCCCACTTGGGCATAATACTAACTGCGTGATTCTGGGTGACTGCCTCTCAGCCTAACCTACACCACAGCTTTGTTAAGAGGGTAAAATAGTCAAGTACCATGTATATTAGGCATGGGGAACCTTCGTTCCTCCAGTTGTTGCTGAACTGCAACATCAGCCCCAGGGGTGATGGAAAATGGCATTAAGCAACTTGCAGAGGGTCAAAGTTTCCCCACACCTGATGTGCACCATGCCAGGTTCCTTAGAGAAATTGTGAGATAAAAACATAAATTAAAATGAAACAAATCCAGGCCAAATATTGCAATTTATATGTTGATGCATATTTATCCATTGGGGGGGGGGAGGCAAAGCAGAGACCTCTTATCCAACAATCCATCAGGTGTCTCCAAGATGCAGGTGTACCATCCTCCCCTGAATGGAACTATCACAGGCAAAAGCCCCCAACTTTGTGGATGACTTTTTAGGGGGGGCAGGTGGCGCTGTGGTTAAACCACTGAGCCTAGGGCTTGCTGATCAGAAGGTCAGCGGTTCAAATCCCTGCGACAGGGTGAGCTCCCGTTGCTCGGTCCCAGCTCCTGCCAACCTAGCAGTTCGAAAGCACGTCAAAATGCAAGTAGATAAATAGGAACCGCTACAGCGGGAAGGTAAACAGCGTTTCCATGTGCTGCTCTGGTTTGCCAGAAGCGGCTTTGTCATGCTGGCCACATGACCTGGAAGCCATACGCCGGCTCCCTCGGCCAATAATGCGAGATGAGCGCGCAACCCCAGAGTCGGTCACGACTGGACCCAATGGTCAGGGGTCCCTTTACCTTTACCTTTTAGGGGGCAACATCAAAGGCTTCAGGTTCTATCTTGAGCAGCATTGTAAGAGTCAGTCTTGTGGTTCTATGGCCCGAGACAAAATACTTGAGTTAGGCCAAATCTGCATAACCCACATCCCTCAGACTTAACTACACTACAGATTGGCCTACTCATTCCTTTGAAAAGGAACGTTAAGTATACCAGATACCAAGCACTGATGTTGGGAACAGTTGTCCTTATTCTTTAACATTATAGGAAGAAATATGCAAATGCAAACTTTTTTCCCTACTCTGCAGTTAGCTTTGTATGCAAATAGACCAATTATTATTCATAAATAGCATTTTAGCGACTTCATTTAGAGAAGGAAAATGTAAATGTATTTTCTCCCTGTAAGTCTGCGTTTGCCAGAATGAGGAAAGCAATTTGTTGATTTCTCTTTAATTTCATGCCATTTTTACTATCAGAGGATGCTTTTGCATGCAAGATGATATATTTTAGAACCCTTATCCCCAGCAACACTGGTTTATTCTTGGTACCGGTTATAGCTTTTGTGTGTGTGTGTTTTTATGTCTTATAAAACCTGGTGGGGAATGGCTCAGTATCTAGTGATTAAAAATATGATAATCACAGCAATCATCATTTGGCATATGGATAGTGCAAAAAGAATGTTTCTGTATAAGTACATTACATGTTCCACATGTTGTATAAGAAGCTAGCAGAGTGAATTCAAATGTATAGAAACAGTTTTGGTTTAAAGGTAATCCATAACAAAGCACAATAAACATTGTGAACACATGCATATTTAAAACAGATGTATAACAAAGGTTTCAACCATGAAGCTCCCTACATCTCAGACCCCACCGTGTTCATGGAGACAGGGGTCCCTCTGGTTCTGGGGATGGGTCCTGCTGCTCTGGTTCCTGTGCATTGACCCCCATCCCCTGGCATCCTCCATCACCCTGTGAGTACTTCCTTCCTCACCCCCTGTTTGCCCCGGGGTGTCCCAGTCCCGGCTACACCCCTCACCTGGATCCTCTTCCTCCTCCCCACCATCCTGCCAGTCCATGACACCCACCTACTCATTCACTCATTCAAAGAGTTTCAGTTGTCAACCACACCAGCCCTCCGCACTGGAATATGCTGACTTTATAGTTTTGCGATAATCAAGTTAGAAATGCAAGCTGGAAATGCAAGAGTTAAAAGTGGTAAACATTTTATCAAGTTTCAGGACGCTGCTCTCCTAAGAATATAACTTTAAAACAAACAAAGCTACATGGAGCACTTGACATTTTAAAATACTCTGAGGATTCTGTCATCTGACTAGCAAGATTATAAAAAGAAAAGTGGAACATATTCTTTCAGCAGGAGCATGAGAGGACAAAGAGGAGACACCAGCTAAACTCTCAACAATATTTATCCTATAATTGCTGCCCTGGGTTCCTTTGGGAGGAAAGGCAGGATAGAAATTTTCAAATGATGTATATATTCTACCATAGATTTTAGCCATGTGTGTGATAGTGGGCAGCGATGAACTAAAATCAGGTGTTAAAATAAGGAATTTTTTTTTTGTTACAGAAGTGATAGAAGGGATGGAGAACCTGGTGCTATGTGAAAACAAGGTAGGGAGCAGAAAACAGAACAAGATGAATCTCCTGTGCCTGAAGCTGGGCTGGAAGGTTAATAATAATAATAATAATAATAATAATAATAATAATAATAATAATTTATTATTTGTACCCCGCCCAGCTGGCTGGGTTTCCCCAGCCACTCTGGGCAGCTTCCAACAAAGATTAAAAATACATTAAAATGTCACACATTAAAAACTTCCCTGAACAGGGCTGCCTTCAGATGTCTTCTAAATGTCAGGGTAGTTATTTATCTCTTTGACATCTGATGAGAGGGCATTCCACGGGGCAGGTGCCACTACCGAGAAGGCCCTCTGCCTGGTTCCCTGTAGCTTTGCTTCTCACAGTGTCTCCTCAGGATTCACCAAAGTATTATTTGGATGTTATTCAAACATATGGCCCATCTTCCCATGGGACTGTACTATCACACAAGCCATTGGGTTTGATGCAGGTTGCTGATTGATTAAAAAAGAAAAAACCTCCCACATCAAAGGTTCTCCATGTGTGAAGCTAAACATCAGGGACAAGTTTTTAAGGGACATAGACATGTTGTTTCAGGTGCCAAAAACACAAGACGCTGCACATAAAAAAGCCACCTGGACTGGCAGGTAAATGTTACTTCGACACTGATGATGGGATAACACCCTATCCTATACCTAAGGGTAGCAGGTTAGCTTAGGGCTGCAAGGTAGACCAGAAGGCCCACACAGCTCTGTTCAACCAACACCTTGCTGCGTTTCCCTTCTCCCCACTCTGCAACCTGAGAAACCTGCCTCACATTGTCAAATGATAGGGCTGGTCCTGATGTTGCCTAGTAGGGCCAAGGTGCCTGCAACATGAAATGAAAGTAGCCACCAAAGACATCTGTTCCCAAAGGCAATAATTTTCAATGATGGCTGCTCATGCAGTCAGCTTTCACCCGCAAAGAAGAATGAGCAAGACTCTAGCCCGTCAAACCACAGGCAGGTCCCAAAGTTTACTTACTGTTTTGGAAAATGTATTTAAATTAAATACCATAAGGACTCTGAACAGATTTGTTATAAAGGGATAGTTAGGGGTTCAAAGATTTTAGAAGCCTGGTTGCAAAACCCTCACCTCAGAGTATTTTAGGAAGAGCGCCTCCATTTCCCTTGCCAGCCTAGTGCCCCAGTTAGAAATATGGAACCTGTGGCATCATGGGAACATTGAAAGCTGCCTTATGCTGAGCCAGACCATTGGCCCACCTAGCGTAGCCAACGTCCAGATATTGCTGGACTCGGACTCCTCATCTCTGACCAGCAGCCATCTTGGCTAGGCCTGGTGAGAGTTGGAATCCAACAGCATCTGTAGGAAACCACCTTGGCTATCCCTGGCCTAACTAACTAGCAGCAGCAGTTTTCTCCAGGGTTTCAGACCAAGATCTTCCCAGCCCTACTTGGCGATATCATTGATTAAACCAGGGACTTTCCACAGGCAAAGCAGATGTTCTACCCCTGTGCTTTGGCCCTTCCCACATAGCTGCTCCACCTGAAAAATGTGGGGAGAGGGTAGCTGCTGAGCTGTTGATGGCATGTCTGTGCATGTCTGAGTTTAATTTAGACTGACTGCCGCATCAAAATGCAAACCGTGCTAAGTGCTAATCACAGGCCGCTGTGATTCAATGCTTTTCAGGTGCAATTTATTACATTTGGCAGAGGCAAGAATGAGATAAAGTGTTTTTATTCATGGAAATGCATCTCCATAATCCATAAAGGCCATCAACGTGTTAACTGTGCCGTGCTTGTGATCCATCTGTGGGGCTTTTGCAGATTTATGTTAATTCTCTAGTTAAGCAGATGAAAAGTTTGAGGTTTCGTTCCTCAAGGTGTTCTTCATTAGCAGCAACAGTGAGGCGATTTCATCACTAGAAATGGCCTCAAAGCTCTGGGAAATATGTGGCATTTAAAAAGGAAACACAGCTCTGAAAGGCTCCTGTTTAGGCTAAGCCTCCTGTGATGTCATTTCCTGTATGGATTTACGTCTGACAATGTGCTTCAGCTTTGGGCATCATCCACCCTCTTCCCCCATTATTAGAAGTTTCTCTTCCTTTTCTTCCTCCCTTTCTGTAAGATGAAAATGTACATGTCAAAAAGTTAACATACTACTTCTTCATTATTGGGGCTCAGTGTTTTTTCCTCTCTCCAGCGGGTACTTGAGGGTATGCAGGACTAGCACCTCTTTTTCTGTTGTTAAAAACTGTGACACTTACTGTAACAACTTCATTGTGAGTAGCAGCACCTATTTTTCTAGGGCATGGGTAGGCAAACTAAGGCCTGGGGGCTGGATCCGCCCAATCGCTTTCTCAATCCAGCCCACGGGCGGTCCGGGAACCAGCGTGTTTTTACATGAGTAGAATGTGTCCTTTTATTTAAAATGCATCTCTGGGTTATTTGTGAGGCATAGGAATTGGTTCTTTTTTTTTTTCAAAATATAGTCCGGCCCCCCACAAGGTCTGAGGGACAGTGGACCGGCCCCCTGCTGAAAAAGTTTGCTGACCCCTGTTCTAGGGAGGTAAGCCCATTCATGAAAGATTTCTTTAGAGCTACACACATGTCCATTTGCAACAGCTGCTCTCCCAGTTTCGTTTTTTAATCAGAGTATCTAGCTCGAGTTAGGCCTGTGTAGCCCCAAATGCGACTGTAGATTAGGTTTAAAACGTGCACACCGAGTTCAGAAAGAAAAGCTGCTCCTGAATAGCACCCACAGCTCGTCTCGTTTGTCCTTGTGAACTCAGCTTATGAAACAAGAATGAAGCATAACAGAGTCAGAGAGCACGCTCTGTGTGTATTCTGTGTACGTTCATGATTATGGCAAAGGGTTGGGGTGCTGTGTTATTGCCATGAGAACAGTACTTTTTGTCCTTTGCTGCCTCTTTTTTTAAGTATTAATACTATTCAGGGAGTGGGGGAGTGGGTGTAATGGCAGTAAACCAAGAACAGGGAGGGGGGGTATATCATCTTGATACCAGAAGGGTAACCTCTTTAGCGCAGACAGGAAGAGCAGCTGCTTCGTCATCTGTAAGAACAGCAAAGTGTCACTATCCATAAAAATAAAAAAGTTGGTTTGAATTCTTCTAAGAGAATAAAAACATTTTCTTCTTCTTCTTTAAAGGCTTCCTTAATGCTTCCTCCTTTTTATTTAAAGGCTGCCACATCATTTTATCTCCTTCCTCATCTTTAGTTCTCAGCTTTTAACAAGCCAACATGCTAATTCCCCCCTTTCCTCCACTTTATAATTTGAATTATTTTGTTGTTCTTTCAATTGAGCTTAAAAAAAAATGTCTTGTAAAGCAATAAAAATTCTCAGCTTCTGCACTAATTAAGCAGTCTCCTCTTTGTATTTATTTGTTTAAAGCCTTCTGCTTCATTTGCTCATTTATTAGGGGATAGCATTATTTATGGCTACATATATCTACTATATATTAAAATAAATCTAACATGCTCCCCACCACCACCCGGCATGTAGCCAAAAGACTTAAAAATAAACACACAGTCTGTTCTTACAATCTGGCTGCCTTTGAAGCTGTTCAGGTAAAAGTATACAAGGCTCTTAAGGCTGGTTACCTTCATGGGTGGGGTACAAATAATAAGTTGTTGTTGTTGTTGTTGTTGTTGTTGTTGTTGTTTGAAAGGAACATGAATTCTTTACCCTTTTTCTGCCCCCCTGCTAAGGGCCACTGGTGCAGCTGAAGTCCCAAACGTTGGCCTTGGGATTTCATTTCCTGTATGAGTAGTACTTTTGCTTCTCAATACCTACAAGGAGCCCATCACACCCTGCGAGCAGTGGCTGCGCCTTGTACTACAGGCCGGTGTAAGAAAATTCAGATTACAGTGGGGAAGTATAGCTTCATGAGATATCCGTGAGGAAATATGCCACCTAAAGATCTCCTCTGAGATCTACTGAAAGGTGATGTTTGCTTATATTAGAAGAAGAAGAGACAGAAATAAGGCATCTCCTTGAACCTCAAGTCCTTTGCAAAAGGCCATAAATAAACACCGGCGCCATTGACTTCAGAAATTGCCAGAGAACAGTTAGGGTGCTCTAACCTAAAGCAGAACAAGAAAATGCAATCAGTGTCATTTCTGCCCACTGCTCTTTAGCTGAGGAACACAGGCTCTGTCTCAAGAGAAACCCTCCCTCACACTCTGCCTCTACTTAGATAAAGTATTTTACACTAGAGGGTGTGAAAAGAAATGTGAGGGATTCCCATTTCATAACAGGGAAAGTCATTTGGTGCCATGTTCTGCAGACAAACAGGCTGTGCGAGTCGACCCCCCCTCTAAGAGTCTTGTTCTCTTCCTTAAAGCCCTCCCTTGGGGCCAAGCTAAAAGGGACCATGGCAGACCTGTGGGCAGTTTCCTCCTCTTTCTCTCAAGATGTGATGCATCTGCCCATCACGGCATGCAAGGAGGTCTCTAGATAGTTGTTGTACAAGAATTCCAGAGATTTGCTGTCGCCTTTCTTGTGCTGCTGGGTGTCCCCTTCTAGTTGTCTGTTAGAAAGAAAGTGGAAAACCCTATACTGTAGATACATAAAGCAATGATCACAGGTCCATCCAGGTCACAGCCACACCATGCATTTAAAGCACCATGCATTTAAAGCGCATTTAAAGCACATTGCTTCCCTCAAAGAATCCTGGGAACAGTTTACGTACCCTTGGAAGAGCTTTTGCTTTGTTTCTTGCTTTGTTTTCTCATCCTGCCTGTAAATAAAATCTTTATCAAGGAACACACCCAGTACGCCCCTTGCCTTGTCTGAATCCCAAAATAACCTCTGGTTTAAGTGGAGGTTTTCCGAGTGTTATTGGGAGAGGGGGCTTTTCCAGGTTTTTTAACTGCCTCTTGTCTTAATGACCATTGATCTTTCAGACTAGTTTTCTTATTGTATATTGTATTATTTTGATCCTGTGTAAGCTATCTTGTGTTAAAAAAAATACAAGATAATAGTGTATGATGTGAAACCTGGAATGATTTTACAATTCTTGCTATAGTTTATGGGATTAAGAAGAGGACTTGAATGACATGAGTCTCATATATCTATCACATGTGTATCCCTCTGTTCTCCTGGGTTACCTGGAGGGGGGAATTAAATGCTGGTGACCAGGGCAAAGAAGGGAGTTGGGATGGAGCAAGGGGGCAGAACCTTGAAGTTTGAGACAGGTATGGTATAGAAGGTAAAAGGTAAAGGATCCCTGGACGGTTAAGTCCAGTCAAAGGCAACTATGGGGTTGCGGCACTCATCTCGCTTTCAGGCTGAGGGAGCTGGTGCTTGTCCGCAGACTGCTTTCCGGGTCATGTGACCAGAATAACTAAACCGTTTCTGCCACAACAGGACACTGTGATGGAAACCAGAGCGCACAGAAACGCTGTTTACCTTCCTACTGCAGTAGTACCTATTTATCTACTTGCACTGGCATGCTTTCGAACTGCTAGGTTGGCAGGAGCTGAGACAGAACAACGGGAGCTAACTCTGTTGTAGGGATTTGAACCACCAACCTTTTGATCAGCAAGCCCAAGAGGCTCCGTTGTTAGACCATAGAACTACCTATTTGTTTAAGTTGCACAGTCAAAAATAGAAGAAAGAGCCTTGTGACACCTTGACAAGAAGAAGAAGAAGAAGAAGAAGAAGAAGAAGAAGAAGAAGAAGAAGAAGAAGAAGAAGAAGAAGAAGAAGAAGTGGAGGAGGAGTTTGGATTTGATATCCCGCTTTATCATTACCTGAAGGAGTCTCAAAGCAGCTAACATTCTCCTTTCCCTTCTTCCCCCACAACAAACATTCTGTGAGGTGAGTGGGGCTGAGAGACTTCAAAGAAGTGTGACTAGCCCAAAGTCACCCAGCAGCTGCATGTAGAGGAGCGGAGGCATGAACCCGGTTCCCCAGATTACGAGTATACCGGTCTTAACCACTACACCACACTGGCTCACACATTTACTATGGCATGATCTCACTTCACCAGATGCATGGAATGGTAATCCTCAACTGCAAGTAGGCATTTGAGGGAGTGTCAGGCAGCAGGCCTACCAGTTATTCAGTAGGGAGAGGAAAGGGCTTTGATGCTGTGTAACTTGCGTACCTGCATCCATAAGAATATGGAGGAACGAAGATTACAGCATGAAGGGGAGATCTTCCGCAGGCCTGTGTTCCTTGCAAATACGCAAAAAGCAGCCCACACATTTTTGTAACTCTGTGATGCAATTTTCAAGACCATCTGCACATTTGGGAGGTTGAGGCTTTAAATAGCTGCAAAGCAGGGCTTGTTGCTCAGCTGTGTATTGACCTTACTTGCATATGTGAGAAGTCCCTTACGTGGACTTGCAATCAGACAAGGAGACACCGAAGTAAGTCTTACCAGTTCCTCTTTATTGTAACGCGTTTGCAAAGGCGGGCTCCTCGACCTGAGTGGTACGAAGAGCCCCGAGCAATGTACAGGCTCAAGCTTATATCCCTACTGCTGCCGCCCCTCTTTTAGAGGCTTGGCTTACAATCTATCTGAGTAAGACACATTTCTATACATTAACCAATCTACGCTCGCTATTTTAAAGTTTAACCTTATTAGGAAGCAAGCAGGGGCTATACTTCCTTATCTATACCCTAACTTAGCTGACATAGCACCCTTTAACTTTGGCTGACGTGGAACCCTGGAACTTTCCACTGAGTTTTGAGACACATCCTGTCTTAGTCTTTCTCACAATCCCCCCTATTTTTGTATCTTGTCTCAAACTCACAGAGTAGTTCGTGGCCTAGCCCACTTTCCTCATCTTCCTCTAGACTACCTTCTGGCGCACCTGTTGGGAGGGGCTTATAAGCCTGCATTAGCATCATTATGCGAGGGGGAACAGTCCTATCCATCATTCTTTCCATCATTGTCTGTAAACATCGTAGCAAGCAGGGCATACAGAAGCAGAAAAGGATTAAAATCACAAGGGGTCCCGCTAATGCAAGAAGGATCCCCCTCAACCATCCACTGGGTAAAAACTTCTCTAACCAGGACATGTCCCACCCTTCCCAGGTCTGTACTGGGACATGTGCTGTTTTTTGGATTTTATCCGCTAGGTCTCTTATGGCTTGTCCGTGGTTGGAGATGTTAAAACAACACGCCTCTCCGGTCAAATTAAGGGCTCTACAGAAGCCCCCCTCCTTCGCCAGAACAAAGTCCAGTCCCAATTTCAATTTCATTACAACTGTTCTTGTCTCGTCAAGCTGGGTGGCGACCAGCCGAAGTGCCTCGGCGGTGGCATTTGCTACTATTTCTACCACAGCCTGTAGCCGAATTATACGATTCAGATTGTAGATGGGTTCCCTTGCTCCCGCTATTGGCTCATTTTGATTCCATGAGGCTGGGTCGTAATGGGCTATTATTCTTTCAGGGGGCCATGCTGAACCCCAATTCTGTGTGCTACCACTTGCCACGCTGAATTTACTAGTGTCCACGCTGGTGCTTCTTCGGCTGCGTCTGGTAGGGCTACCGGGCAGGACCCACATGGGTGGTAACAGAAACGCAGGGAAGCAGGACCCATACCACCGACTGGGTAGAGTCGTATACGCGGTTTTCCCGCATACCCAATAAAGGCCCACTTTTGCCTGCGTGACACGCGTGACACCCCTCCCTGCGAAATTCAGCACTACTCGGTTTAAAAGCTCGACCAATGATTGGCACTTCCCATCACACCCACTATAAGTAACTTTGCTATTCGCGACTGTCACATCGCCGTCGTCACAGGAACAATTACAATGAGATTGGCCCACAAAGATGGACTGAGTGGTCCATCTCCGTCGGTGGACACACAGGTGCCCTCGGACCTCAAGAACCCTCAAGGGGGACGGGTGCTGCCATGTTGCCCAAAGCTCGGAATCTGGGAGCCTGGAAAAGTTGCGAATGGATGACTGATTAAATGGTAGTGGGAGGAATGGCATTCCTGCTTGTGCGTCTGTTGGGCCAAGGGTACATACCAGGCACATAGTTTTGTTAACCGTTTGTGCCACTATTTCAGCCACTTGTAGCCATTTATTATAGGGGTTCCTGGCCCCCCACTCATGCATTCGTTCCGTGATGTTATAGAGGGAAATCTTGTCCCCTGACCTTATGTTCCCAGCGCATTCTGCTGTGAGGCAAAGGGCAAGCACCCCCAATGGTATTGCGGTACCACGTCGCCTCCCACATATCCGGTATCTTTCATGCCAACAAAAATAAGTGACCATATATATTATTAATGCAGCGCACACCACCCCTACCCACCACCACCAATGGTTCCAGGGTTCTTCCCACATGTCTGTCATTTCTCTTTGTGAGGTATAAAGGAATAGGCTCTCCCAGAGGACAATGATTCCAATGCTTGTATTACTGTTGGGCTTTCTAATAATTCACACTGAATTTCCCCCCTTCTTTTGATCCTACAATGCTGAATTATAACCTCCTCTATGAAAACTATATTACACTCTTCAGTACAATGCACACACAGCACACACCCCTCACAATGCGCACAGCAACAGCATTCAAAGAAACACTCACACGTGCAGAACAGACACATTTACGGTCTAGGAGTGCTCTGCTGGATTCTGGTTCCTGATTTTGTAAGAGTCACTCTTAGCGGGTTATCTGGACTGGCCGTTGCCGTCCAACTCTCCGGCGGGGCTTTCTTCACCCGGTGGTAGTGGGTCCATCCATGCTCTCTGGTCCGTACTGCTGACTCAGTGGTGAGTAGGACTTGGTATGGGCCCTCCCAACTCGGGGTGAGTTTCTCCGACCGCCACGCCTTTATCAGGACCAGGTCTCCAGGTTGGAAGCTGTGCTGTTGCTCCAAAAGTGGGGGTCTCTGTGCTAGTATGCCTTGCCTGTGAAAGGATAACAAAGACTGGGACAGTGACTGCAGGTATTTCCGGGTGAACTGATCCCTAAATTCAATCTGAGGGTTTCCTAGGGGAGCTAGATAGGGGTGGCCCATCATCATTTCAAATGGGGACAATCCAGTGTCCTTCCGAGGAGCCACCCTCATTCTCAATAAGGCCAAGGGGAGATTCTTTGTCCAGGGCAACCCATTCTCTAGATACAGCTTGGTCAAATGTTTCTTGATTTCTCCATTTGCCCGTTCCACTTTCCCACTACTCTCAGGATGCCAGGGGGTGTGAAAGTTCCATGTGATTCCCACCGCCCTCATCACCTCTTGCATTGCCAATTGGGTGAAATGGGTCCCCCTGTCTGAGTCTATTGCTTCCGTTATCCCATAGCGAGGAAGAATATGCTCCAGGATGGCTTTTCCAACCACTTGGGCCGTGGCTCTGCGGCTGGGAAAAGCCTCAACCCACCCTGTGAGATGATCCTTAAACACCAACAAATACTTTTGCCCCCCTCTTTCTGGTAACTCAGTAAAATCTACTTGTATCCTTTGGAATGGCCACACCGCTAACGGTCGCCCGCCTCTTTCTGTCTTCCTGGCTCGGGCCTTATTAACCTTCTGACATATTAAACATTTCCATGCAATAGTGTGCGCCATGGGCCACATGTCCCTGCTCCAATACAGGGGTTTCACCAGATTAATCATTCCCTCCGTGCCCAAGTGGCTCCCCCCATGTATTTTCTCTAAAATGCTTAGCATCACCGATTTAGGAAGGACCATCTGTCTCTCTGGGGTTTCCCAACCATCTCCTTTCTTTTTCCATTCCTCCTTTTCCATATATTCCTTTTCCTTTTGAGTAAAGACTAAATCTTTCAGGTCCTGCGGATCTATCACCGGAACCTGTAGGACACATTGCCTAATTACTTCGTCTCTGGGCTCTCCCTCAGCTGCTTCTCGCGCCCTGAGGTCTGCCCATGCATTTCCCTGCTCCTCTGGACTATGTCCTTTGGTATGAGCTAAAATATGCACAATCCCTACTTTCCGTGGTCCCATTAGAGATTCTAGCAACCGTTCTAACAAGGCTACATGCTCAATCTGTTTCCCATCCGCCTTAATAAAACCTCTCTCCCTCCATGTTCTGCCAAAAGTGTGAACCACTCCCCACGCGTATCTTGAATCTGTCCATATGGTTACATCCAATCCTTTTGCTAATTCTAGGGCACGAGTCAATGCCATCACTTCACATTTTTGAGCTGACCAAGTGTTGGGGAGCGCCCCGCTTTCTATAGCCTCCCCATCTTCCTTTACCACTGCATATCCTGACCTCCTTCTGCCTTCCCTGACGTAGCTGGACCCATCCACAAACCACCTTTCTCCTTCCTTCAACGGCACTTCACTTAGATCTTCCCTTACTTTTGCCATCAATTCTATATCTCTCAGGCAGTCATGCTCATCTGGCTCCCATTCCTTTCTTTCTCCCCTAAGAAATTCCGCGGGATTCAAGTTCCTGTCTGTCCCAATAGTGATGTCTGAGCCTGTTCTCAAAATTCCCTCATATTGTACCAGACGTCTGTCCGTCATCCAGGTCGGAGCGGCTCCTGTCATGACCGCCCCGATCTGGTGAGGGCTGTGTACAATCAAGGCCCCCCCAAAAGTCAGTTTTCGGCTTTCTAGTACTAGTTCGGCTGCTGCGGCTACTGCTTGTATGCACGCTGGCCACCCTCTAACCACTGGTTCTAATGTTGTACTCAAATAAGCCACCGGCTGGTATCTTCCTCCCCTTTTCTGGGCTAGCACCCCCACTGCGGTTTGGGATGCCACTGTCACATATAGGTGGAAGGGCTGTTGTAAATTGGGTAGGGCCAATGCCGGACTGGCGATTAGGGATCTCTTAATTTCTTCCCATCTTTCCCTGTCTCCTTCATCCCACAATACTTCCTCTTCCTTCCCAGTCAGCTTCTTATTTAAGAATTGGGTTAGTTTTGAATATTGGTCTATCCATAATCTGCAATATCCCAGCAATCCCAACATTCTTCGCACATCAGTCCTAGTTCTCGGGGGTCTCAATTCCATGATACCTCTTACCCTGTCTGGATCCAATTGTCTGGTTCCCCCATCCAATATGTGCCCTAGGTATCTTACTCTCCTTTCTGTGAACTGCAGCTTTTCCCTTGATACCTTGACTCCCAGATCGCCCAGCCAATTCAACAATCGTATGGAATCCAATTTAACTTCTTTTTCCTTTTCTCCAATTAATAACACATCATCAACATATGACAAGATTTTATTGGGTTTGGTGGGTCTAAACTCCTTCAGCCTTTCCCCCAATGCCTGTCCAAACAACAGGGGACTCTCAGTATATCCCTGGGGCAAGACTGTCCATCTATATTGTCTCTTTTGACCAGTCTCCACATCCTCCCACTCGAAAGCAAACAGATCTCGACTCCCTTCATCTAGTGGGCATGCCCAGAAAGCATCTTTTAAGTCAATGACCGTGTACCATCGAGTGGAGGGAGGGATTCTACTTAACAGGGTGTAAGGGTCGGGCACTGTGGGAAATCGGGGTATAACTATCCCATTGACATTCCTCAAATCCTCCACCATCCTGTATTTACCGTCTTTCTTTTGAACTGCCAGGATGGGGGAGTTAAAAGGTGACATTGTGGGCTCTAGGAGCCCCTGACTCAAAAGGGCGTTTACTACTGGTTGCAGACCTATCCTTCCTGCTCTCTTCATAGGATATTGTGGGGTCCAGAGATGAGTAATTCCGGGCTTGACCATAATTTTTATAGGTTCCATATCTATTCTTCCCATAGTTTTCCCATCCACCCACACTTTGGGGTTAATCTGTTCTTCAGTCTCTGTTTGGAGCACATACATTGGTGTCCCTTGTTCTTCATCCATTAATCTAAACCCCAGGGGAACCATTAGATCCCTTCCCAGTAAATTTACCCCTGATTCTGGTATAAACAAAAGGGAACTTTCAACCCCCCATTTTCCTCGGGTGATTCTGCTTGGTTCTAACTGCTGTACTTCAGTTGGTTTCCCACTTACTCCCACAACCTTAATCGTTTTGGATGTTTTACTTACTCCCGGTATATTTACACAGACTGAAGATCGGGCTGCCCCAGAATCCACCAGAAACACAATAGGTTTCTGGGAGGGACCCACAAATAGATTCACCAATGGCTCATTCCGGGTCCCGGGGCCTGAGCCGGAGAGTCCCTATTCATCATACAAACTGTACAATTCAGCCCCCACTTCCCCCATTGTCCTGGTGGTCTGTGGCTGTTCCTGTCTCTGTCTAGGCACATCAGGTATTTGCTCCCGTGGTGTCCTACAATCCCTAGCAAAATGACCTATCCTTTGGCACCGGTAGCACATTATTCCCCCAGGCCTGGGTCCCACTCCCCTAGTTGGGCCATAGGAGCCTCTCCCTCTATATCCTCCTCTGCCCCGATATCCTTCTGTCATCCTCTGTTCCTTATTTTCTGTCCGTTCCTCTGACTTCTTTCCCCCTTCCCCCGCCTTCTGTATGGCTGCTACCATCATCTGACACTTCTGCTTTTGTTTCACAACATCCCTATTTACAAAAACCTGCTGCGCAGTTCTCACTAGTTCACTTATTGTGGCATTTTGCCAATCCATCTTTTGCAGCTTCTTCTGAATATCCGGCCAAGCTTTGGTAACAAACTGCATTTTCAATAAGTTATCAAAAGCTGGCGAGTCTGGTCCCACTCCAGAATATTTGGTCAGATGTTCCCTGATCCTTTGTACAAAATCTCCAGGTGACTCTTCTTTAGTCTGACTTACCTCAAATGCTTTAGTGAGATTCGTGCTTTGTGGCACTGCAGTCTTAATTCCTTCTATAATCATTTCTTTTAAATCTTTCATGTGTGTCCTGTGATCATTATTATTAGGGTCCCAATTGGGATCCGTCATTGGATATTTCACATCAGGTGCTACTACTGGGTGGGCGGGCTGCAGTGCATGTTGCCGGGTTTCCCAGTATGCCATTGCTGCCCTTCTAATCATAGCCCTTTCCTCTGGGGTGAAGAGGTGCCCCAGAATGTACATTAATTCAGTGTAGGTATATAGGTGAGGTCCCATCCACATCTGTAGCAGGCTTGCTACTTCTTGACTATTCTCATGTAATTTTGGTAGGGTTTGCTTAAGTTCCCTCAATTCCGAGGGTTTGATGGGACTCACTACATATACCATCACTGGATTTCCTGCCGCAGTCAGTCCACCCGGGGTCTCTCGAAGTGGGAACGACTGTATGGATGACTGACTATCAGGCTGGTTGTCAGGTCCAAAATTGCAAGCCATTCGAGGGGTGGGGGGGCTGAGTGGAAGATTAATCACATCCTTCTTCAGTTGGTCTATTCTTTTCCACATACGGGGATGAAGGGGGGCCGCTGGGGTGGAGGTATGAAAGGGAGGTGCGGTCGGTTTAGACGTCCCCAGGGAATATTCTGGGGGCTCATCATCCATTCCCAGACTAATTAGTGCCAAATCTGGATTCAGTAATGACCCTGCCCCTCCTTCCTGTGCCTGGTGGTTGTCTGGTTGGTTGGGAATCCTTTGTGTGCTGGCCGGTACCGACACCATCTCATCCTCCGACTCTTCCTTTTTCTCCTTTAGGGGAAATTGTTTTAAAGGAGGAGGAGGATCTGGGCCAAAAAAGGTTATATGGGACCATAATTCGATGTATGGTTTTTCCCTATCCTTCTTAGACCTAATCAAATAGTACTTCAGCTGTTTTATCCAATATGGATCTGTTTCTCCGTTGGAGTTCCAATTAAATTCCCCTCCTGGCCCTATAGGGTATTCTGGCCATATTATCCGGCAGAGATTTATCATAGTTGCCTTAGATAGTCCCTGGCTGTATGGCTTGATTTCCTTTTCATCCCACTGTAACAGTACTTGTCCCAACGGGCTATTGGGGTCAATGGGATCCTTGTCCCTTGTCCCTGACGTTCTTCTACACGTACTCTGTGCCTTCCCCATAGCAAAATGTCTCTCAATCGCTCACACAAACGCACGGAATCGCCTGGCCGTTCCCCTCGCGGGAAGACGGAACCGCAAGCTAATCCTCTCGCCGGGTCCCGGGCCCCGGTCCACACTCACGCGTCCGTTTGGAACCTCTCTTTCACACAGAGACTTCACACATACACAACCCTCCTTCTCCCAAGTCTTTTCCTTCTCAGGAAATCACACAATACTCACCCCTTTCAGTCCAGTGCCTCCTTCTCGGTGGCTGGTGAAACTGGCAGGCGTCCCTGCAGGGCAAGGCAGTCCCTGACTGCAACGGTCCCTGACCGCTTCCTTTCTCTTATCTCCCTTAGACACACTTAAATCGGTTCTCCGTCGTCCAGCCCTCGGGATCTGTCACCACGGGGTCCGGACAGTGGGTCTCTCCGAAAAGAACGGAGTGCCGGCCGACCCTCTCCCGAGATTCCCGTCGTGCAGACCGTCGAGGGCCCCACGTTGGGCGCCAAATTGTGAGAAGTCCCTTACGTGGACTTGCAATCAGACAAGGAGACACCGAAGTAAGTCTTACCAGTTCCTCTTTATTGTAACGCGTTTGCAAAGGCGGGCTCCTCGACCTGAGTGGTACGAAGAGCCCCGAGCAATGTACAGGCTCAAGCTTATATCCCTACTGCTGCCGCCCCTCTTTTAGAGGCTTGGCTTACAATCTATCTGAGTAAGACACATTTCTATACATTAACCAATCTACGCTCGCTATTTTAAAGTTTAACCTTATTAGGAAGCAAGCAGGGGCTATACTTCCTTATCTATACCCTAACTTAGCTGACATAGCACCCTTTAACTTTGGCTGACGTGGCACCCTGGAACTTTCCACTGAGTTTTGAGACACATCCTGTCTTAGTCTTTCTCACACATACATCTGTTGGGATTACGGAGCTCCTTTTGCCTTTTGCACATTCAGGACAAATAAAGGGTGTTTGAGAGGTTTGTTTGTTTGTTTGGCAAGCTTTGTAAAAGAAAAAGTCAATGGAGAAAATAAAAAGGTGGAATTTGAGTTACTGTGAATCTACAGGAGCTTTGTATGTCCACGTGATTGTATGTGTGCTAAGGGTTTATAGCTGCGCTTGTGTGTATATGGCCCCCACCTGCTTTCTACACATTAATACAGCCCTCAGCATGAGAAATGTTCCCCAAGGCTGGTTTCTAGAGTTTACCCAGAGTGTTTAACAGAAATGGTAAAAATGTGACCCTGTATCCATGCCCCAAACCATTGGGTCGAAATATCCATGCCCCAAACCATTTGTCTATACACATGTTTTCTGATTTGAACAACAAAAGGGTTAAAGGATACAGCATTTCATTTTAAAGGATCAACCACTCTCTGTATATGTATATATGAGCAGAAGGAAATTTTGGAGAAGACCATCTGAGAGGATCTGCTTAGAAAAGGGCAGGTCTCCAAGGCTTAGGACCCCGGTTGCTAACTTGCTAAGCAGCACCATATATTTCAAACAGCTGCTGAGTCAGCCCCCTAACTTTCCAAAAGGGTATTTAAACAGAAGAAAGACATCTCTCCTAAAATATTTAAAGTCATATGAGCATAAATAAATTAGTCTGCGGCTTGGAAAGATCCTGACATGGTAGACATTAAACTCTAATTAGTTATACTAAAGTCTGCAATCCTTTTGATTAAAAGGTTAGACCAGCGAGGGAGAGACAGCTGTTTCAGTGCAATTTTGGCATAGCACAGCAGAACAGATATTATTCTTCCTAAGCACAAGAAGAAAAGTGCATTAAAGAAAGCACATCAATCCATAGCTTAGCTATGACAGAGGGGGTGGGGCAGGCCTTACCTTGCAATACAATCCACTGTTTTCAGGACCATCAAAAGCACCAAGATTTCAGTGTGAAGTATCATGAAAGAGTACATCTCCTGACCTAGGTAAAGGGACCCCTGACCAGTCGTGACCGACTCTGGGGTTGCGGCGCTCATCTCGCATTATGGGCCAAGGGAGCCGGCGTACAGCTTCCAGGTCATGTGGCCAGCATGACAAAGCTGCTTCTGGCGAACCAGAGCAGCACACGGAAACACCGTTTACCTTCCCGCCGGAGCAGTACCTATTTATCTACTTGCACTTTGACGTGCTTTCGAACTGCTAGGTTGGCAGGAGCTGGGACCGAGCAACGGGAGCTCACCCCGTCGCAGGCATTCGAACCGCCGACCTAACTGATATTAAATGTCAATGCTTTCAAAAAATCTCTCTGTTGGTATCTTGCCAAGATATTCCAGAGTACAAAACTCTGTGTTTTAAGCTCCAGTCCTAGACCCACTTATCTGGGAGTAAATCCCATTGAACTCGATGTGGTTTATTCCTGAATAGACACATTTAAGATAGCACCTCACATCTTTCAAATTAGGGATTAGGATGCTGTGGCTTTCCAGATTTTGCTGGACTGGCAGGGTATAGCCATTACCCGTGATTTAACCTTTCTTGTGTTTTTCCCCATTGTAGTGGCAGTGCACATGTGGACCACGGAGTTCAAGGACCGGCAGGTCTGTTTCTGGTCCGATAATCAGGCTGTGGTGAGTGTTTTGGCAAAGCAGTCATCCCGCTCCAGTAGAGATTCTGCCCTGTTACGCATGTCTGTGCTGCGGTGCCTCAAATTTAATATTGTATTTTCTGCCTGTTTTATTCCTGGCGCTAATAACGATATTGCTGGTGCCCTATCCCATTTTCAGATGGAGCGCTTCAGATCCCTGGCTCCAGATCCCCAGCAGCTTCCGGAATATTTCCTGGTTCAGCTTTGGAACCTTGGCAGCAGCTAGTCTTTCAGGGAGTAGTAGCATCTGTTTCTCCTTCCACACTGAGGTATTATAAGAAGGCCTGGATGGACTTTTTAGCTTTTAGAGCACAGCTTTTGACTAGCGACAGTACAGAGTCACCATCCACACAGCAGGTGTTGCAGTATTTGGCTCACCTGCGTTTTACGGGTCTTGCTGTGAAGTCCATCCAAATTCAGTCTTCTGCCATTTCATTTTTCTGTAAATCCCTCTGTTCTAGAGACCCTTGTGCAAAGTTTGTGGTGTGCAAGGCTCTTGAGGGCTGGGCCAGGTTGCAGCCACCTAAGTTGCCAGGTAGGAGGCCGATCACATTTGATATTTTATGAGCTGTGCGCACCAAGCTGAGACTAATTTGCTGGTCTATTTAGGAGACAAGACTCTTTTCGGCAGCCTTTTTTTGGTGCACTGCGTGTGGGTGAAGTGGTGCTGGAGTCATCCCAAGGAAGGGCTCCCAGGGGCTTGCTTTTGCAGGGCGTTCAGCTGTCTGATGCTGAGCTGGTGCTCATTATACGAAATTCCAAAACGGACCAGTTAGTAAATAAATTTACTAACTTCTTTATTGAGAGATACACGTCATTCTACATGGTTTTCTGATATTATCCTCAGGCATATAGGGATTGCAATGGATTCCCTTCTTCTATCAGATGAGTCACACATCTTCTCATCAAGCAGAGAATGTTAGACCATGAAATCCAGAAACTCTACCATTTGTATGTTCATCTGCTTACTTAGGACTGCAGCCCCACCATGGTGCAATGCCTAATTACTTCTATGATTTAGATACTCCAATGCATTGCAGAACTTTTATGCCAGCTCATCTAAATGCATTGCCCTCATCTGTTTTGTTCAGAAGGTTTCAAAAAAATCCCCTTCCAGAACAGATGCTGCTCCTGTTATGAGAAAACACCAGATACAATACATCACTTAATTATGGACTGCCCTCTTCTCAACACCCTTCACAGAGATCTCCTAGTGACTCCCTTACAGCTTAAAATATTGGTTTACAAAAAGTCTGTAATCCAGTATTGGTTTGGAGTGTTTAGCCAAGATCTTTAAAGCTAAAGCTAAAGTTGCATGGTTTATTCAATGGTGGCTATCTAGCCTTTTATATATTGTATTTGTTTGGCTTATCAACATATTTGTATGGTTTTATGATTTTATTGTTTAAAATTATGCCACTAATAATAATAATAATTTATTATTTATATCCCGCCCATCTGGCTGGGTTTCCCCAGCCACTCCGGGTGGCTTCCAACAAAATATTAAAATACACTGGTCTGTTAAACATTAAAAGCTTCCCTAAACATGACTGCCTTCAGATGTCCTCTAAAGGTCTGGTAGTTGTTTTTCTCTTTGACATCTGGTGGGAGGGCGTTCCACAGGTCAGGTGCCACTACTGAAAAGGCCCTCTGCTGGTTTCCTCTAACTTGGCTTCTTGCAGCGAGGGAACCACCAGAAGGCCCTCGGCGCTTGACCTCAGTGTCCGGGCAGAACAATGGGGGTGGAGATGCTCCTTCAGGCTCCAATAATGGCTAGTAATAATAAAATAACTTCTATGCAAAGCAACCCACTGAAATTAATGGACCTAACTTAGTCATGTATCTGTAGTGTGTATCTGAAGAAGTGTGCATGCACAAGAAAGCTCATACCAATGACAAACTTAGTTGGTCTCTAAGGTGCTGCTGGAAGGATTTTTTTTTATTTTGTTCTAACTTAGTCATGTTTGTTAATTTCAGTGAGTCTTCTAGTGAAACGTAATTGAATACCAATCAAAAAATGTTAATGTAGAGAGGTTCCGGTTTCCGCCGGCAGGAATGGCGGACCTGTTTTCCATCCCTCTGACCTTCGTAAGGAATTTGGCGGTTGCTAGGGGAGTAAATGGCAACCCCCTACCCTCTCCGGGGGTTACGGAGAGGGGCCGCTGGCCCGCGATGCCCCCAGACCCACTCCGACTGTTTATGGAGTGGGGGGAGCTTTGGGCTGAAAAGCACTTACGAGGGCCAGGACTCCCGGACGCTAATCTGCATGGCGGGGATTTCCATGGTTAAAGAAGATAATTAGGCTTAAATCTATGGACATACTTCAGAAGGAGGGGAAGAAGCGCTGTTTACTGCTGAGAAATCTATGCTGCTGAGGGAGAGGAGTTAAAGGCTGTATATCATCTGGAAGAAGGATTGATGGGGACGGAGCGATAAGGGAATGGAGTTTTATTTTTCTTCATATGAGTTACTTCGTACCTTCCCAGACGCGATGTCCTGGCTTGTTTGGAGTGAAAGAGAAGCAAAAGACTGTGTGAGTTGAACTTTATAAACTGTTGTTACTGAGCATATTTTTTAAAGATGTGGAGTTGCCGATGAGAAAAGCCCCCCCCCCCCTAGTCGGACGGAAGGAGTCCTGGACGCGTTCGGAGGATTTATGAGCTGTGACGCACTTTGAATTGGAGCAGCGACCTGAAGCTAAGTTCAGCTATAGGGCAAGGAGATCCATTAATTTACCAAGAGTTTATGGTTTGATGTTTGGGTCTTCTGCCTGGAAAAGCTGTAAATTTTATAAAGATCGTTAATCTTCATGGCTATGAGAGAAAACGAAAGTGATTTGAGCTTTTTAAGATGGCGCTGCTTCGACGCAACAGGGAGCTACAGACTAAGAAGATTTATGGGGAGGCTGGACTGATTAACCCACACAGGAGAAAGAACATTTGTGAAACCTCGTTTGATATTTATCTCAGCAGCTGGGAAACAATCGGTTGAAAGTGGAAAACATCTATGTGACTGTAAGGGGAAGATCTGGATTATTATGAACTTGGAGGACGATTTGAACTTTAGAAAAAAGACGGCAGTGGACGGTTGCGAGGAATCCCCAATTTCTTGAAGCATGGGAACCCTAATAAAAAATTCTTTAGACGATTTGGCATAACATTCGGTTTGATTGATATATATATGTGTATAATTTGAAATAATGAATGTGATATAATTGGTTTTAATTGGAAAATTAATAAAATATATTTAAAAAAAAATGTTAATGTAGATTCCACACTGATAGTTGCCTTTCAAGTATAAATGAATTGCCATGACCTTCTGTTCAGGAATCTTTATTTCTCACAGATCAATCTAGATCCAAAATTAATACCCCACACTAAGTGTTAGGTATTATGGCAAGCTCTGACAGGAATTAATTTTCCTTTTGGTAGCAATTTTATAACGATGAAATGTTTCACTTTGAGTGCTTTCTTCTTCTTTTTTCAAATAATCCAGGTTGAAATATCACCTCTGGTACTCACTGTTCCTATTTCACACTTCTCAAATTTTCTTGATGAATTTCTTTTAAGTGCTTGTGAATGAATTAATTAGTTAATGCCATGCAGTGCTTTGAAGACATCAGCAGCCATAAAATGCTAAGTATTAACTTCTGTGTATTGAGGAAAGTTGTCTTAAACCTGATTTGCCATGACTAATATGCAGATTATTTCCAACAAAACTTAACTTTGCATAAAAGTACAGGCTGGAAGGCTTCAGTGTCAATCTAATCCACCCACTGAGGCAAGATTCTCTATACTCCCGAAATTCCTGCATTTAACCCAAATTACAGAATAATGCAGGCGTTGATCATTTTAATTACAGTATGACACAGTTAGAGAAGAAAAAGTATCCATTTCAGCACCAGCCATTTTGCTTTCTTTGTTTCCTTAGGACATAAGAACAACCAAATGTAATAAACAACATCTCACAGAACCTGAGATATATAGATTTTAAAATTTATTTTAAACCCCCTTCTCCATAGCGTCCTCTCCCTTACCATCTGTTCTTTGTTAAAGTTTGCTAATTGGTTATAATGATCATAGATATTGTCTATTTTTATGTTAATGATTCTGTTATTCTGAGAAATTTGCATTTCGCAAAATTATGTGTGAACATTGGGAGAGACAATGAGTATATATTTTCTAGATTCTAGAGAATGGCTACTCCTTGTTTACAAATGCTATTCATTTTCAAAAGTTTGAGCACCCATAGTCTGCCTGTTCTCCTAAGCCATTGACCATGATCAGTGGTGGAGGTGGGACAAAATATCAGAAAGCACTGATGAGTGATGGTTTCCCATATGAGTCACAGCAAGAGTCCAAGAATCCATTCTTCCCTTAACAGTTTTTCTCTGGCTGGCTGGCTGACTGACTGTCTGACTGACACACACACACTCTCTCTTACACACACACACACAGAGAGAGAGAGAGAGAGAGAGAGAGAGAGAGAGAGAGAGAGAGAGAGAGAGATTCCAGTGACAGGACACTTTGGTCCTGCTCATGGAAAGCCCATGTTCCACAGGAACATATTTTGGGAGCCACGAGTTTAAGGTTCTGATACCCTTGCACCCAACCCTGAGTGTAGCATCTCTTAGGACTGAGCAGCAAATTGCATTTTCATGCTAAATATCCCATAAGTTCCCTGTGTATTTTTACATTTTTAAATGCCAAGAATACACTTGAAGTGTAACACACACACATACACACTTCTTTCAGGCATGAAATGCATTACCCAGCATAAGCTCAACAGAAAAAAAAAGCTTTACAATATTCATCTCAGGTGGCACAGAAAGTTAGCTGGCGAATTTTGAACAGCTGAGTCAAGCCAATGTTGATTTATTTATAAACAGATTTTCTTTTTAAGCGGGGTGGGGGGAAAGAGAACAGGTGCAAGGGATTCAAAATATCTTCTGGAGAGAAGGCAATGATAGCTACATAAAGAAAACTTGCACTTAAAGCTCCTGCCATCTGTCCTCTTTCCTGTACCTACTAGTCTTGCATAATCGGCCGATCTTCACTTCCAAGGACCACAGTGCCATTCACTGAAATCTAAGCATGCATCCAAGTTTATTAGCATTATCTGTTTTAAATCGTATCTATTTGCATCTGTCATATTATTGCGCTTACTGAATGATCACTTCTTTTCCTTTTATTTTCCGATGTGTCCCCAAACAAGATTGTCTTCACAATTTTCCCCCCTGCAAATCTGAAAACCAAAAAATTAAATGGTTTAAAACAGACACAAAAACAATATAACTGCAATTTAGGAATCTTGAAACAACTACGTAGGACCATCTTGTGCTAGATAAGTGGTGCAAGTATACTCCTGAAAACACCCCTTTTATTAGATTAATCCTTGGTGCACATGATAGTAAGTCCTTGGATTTACCAATGCTCACATCATAATTTGATAACAACTTTCTACCTACAACTGCCTGGAGGTGGGTGTTCCTCACTGCTTGGCTCTGATGGACCTTAATATATGAGTGGAGAAGAGAAAGCTTGGTCTTTAATTCACCTTGAGATGGAATCTGCAGAGTAAAGATCTTGCTGGGGACTTTGGGACTGTTCTTGCAAATCACATTAAAATGTCATGCAACATGAGGTAAATGGCAGCATATCTGAGGCCACATATGTACATTTTGTTGCTGCTTCTCATTTTTCCTATCTTAAATTCAGTTCCCTGCATCTCTGCATCAGTTTGTGATTATTTTAAAATCCTCACGAACACGCACCAGCATTTTTGTGTGAATTTCCCATGTCATTTTTGTATGCAGTGTTCACATTCTTGCAAAAAAAAAATGAAATGCATTTTTGTATGTGTGTCCGTCCCCCCAATTAATCTGTATGTACACTTTCCCCTAATACAGTATATGCATTTTTGCAAACATGGGTTGGAGAACTGTTTTGCATAATTCGGATAAGTGTGAATTTCCAAGGCTAGCTGGGTTTCCCTTCTCATATCGTTTTGGGAAAAGCAAATTTTAAAGATCTGCCTTTATATACGAACTGAATTGAATTTCACTCCATCCCTGTTGCACACACACCTCTTTCCATGGCGGGAAGCAAAAGGTGTTATCAGAACTCAATGACACATTCCAGTCTGGCAAAAGCTCATGAGAGCTAATGAGGGATGTGGCCCAAGGACTGGATAGAGAGATCTGGAGGGCCTCATGGAATTCCCTACCCCTAATCTAGGCAGCTTACCAGTTAGTCCTGTGGCCTGTCACAGGGCTGCAGGTAAAACACAGCATATAGAAACAAAAAACAAAAACCCACATGTTTCCCTAGAAAACTAGAGGTGTCCGGGCAAAAGCATGTCATTTGATTTTCTCCCCAGCATGGCTCATTTTCTGTGTGTAGGGTGATAGTTTCTTTGTTCAGAAGGCATCTGCATTCCTTTACATGTAGTCTGAAATAGTGCAGCATGAGAACAATTTTACTATTTGATGAACTTTTTGTCTCCTTGAGGCTTTACCACTCTTCCAAGTCTATTTTGCCACTCAACAAAAATTCAAGTGCACAAATCTTTTATAAAGAGGACCAGATGGAAACTTCAGCTCAATTATTTCAACTGACGTTTGCATAAGGCAAGTATCAGATAGCCGAGACCAATTACATTATTTTAAAAGGCTTATAAAGGCAAAGGCAGGGAAGAAAAGGATTTAATGTTATTCAGTGTCGCATTACATTTCTTAGAGAGAATTTTAGTTTTTAGGCTTTAAGCAGTTTTACTCTGAAAGAACTTTATTTGCCTAAAAACATAAGTGTAAAACGGCTTGTCAGCACTTTACAGCGGGGGTGGGGGGGTGGGGGACTTTTGGCGCTCTAGATGTTGTTGAACTGCAACTCCCATCAGCTCTAGCAAGCATGACCAATGGCTACGGATGGTAGGAGTTGTAGTTCAGCAACATCTGGAAAGCCAAAGGCTCTCCATACCTGAACTCAGGAGAAAAGAAGGAAAAGCTAAGAAAATCAAAGTTAAATGAGCACAGACAAAATAAAGTTCAAGTTAAGTGTTTAACTTTGTTTGGATCGTGTTCTAAAACATAATTTTTATTGATTTTACAAATTACAAAAGATGGTACATACATATACACCTTTTCCACCTTCTTCCCACCCCCCTCCATGGGTCCTCCCCTGCCACAGAAGTATCCCACGCAGGTGAACAGTCAGAAGTGGTCCATTTTATGATTGGGTTTCTGTCCTCCTCCCCCTCCCCTGCCCCCGAAGCCCCCCCCTGCCACCAGGGAGCTCCAGTGAACCAGGGCAGTACGCAGGAGTTCATCCATCCAACCATCTATTGTCATACCAAAAAAAAAGAAAATACAAAAAGAGAAAAAGAGAAAAAAGAGAAGAAGAAAAAAGACAAAAAGGAAAAAAGACAAAAAAAAAATTCATCATAATTGTTAAATTCATAATTGTTAAACCATATTTTGTGGGCTTCCCCACCCTCCCCCCTTCCCCGGTTTTCCTCCCTTATTTATCATCTTCAACAGTTTCATAGTTCATATTTTATAACATACACCTTTATATCTTATACCACTTTTAAACTAACTATTATCATTTTCGCCTATTGTCCACTCACTGAGAAATCAAACTCCCATTTTTTCTTCCCGTGCCTAATTTTTACCCCTCTATAGGCCTCCATATTTTCACCTTTTTCCAGAATCAATTCACTTTTTAAACCTATAATTATTCCCAAACTAACCTTACACCCCCCCGAGTACTGGCTCCACCCCACCAATCCAGCAAGTTCCATAGTCAGCAGTCCAGTTATAGTCCTATTAACCCATCCTTACAATCACAACTTCACTTTCCCTTCACCCCACCCCCTGTTTACAGTCTTTTGCCATCCAGGCCTCCATATCAGACCCCTGAGCTTCTTCTCTTCTCTGCTTAATTTTTCCTTCTTCCCTGTGGTCATTCTGGAGTTCCAGTAAGTCCAATCGTGCCCCCCTCGAAGGGGAGGCACTCCATCCAACTTTTTGTAGAGTAAAATCATCATTTTTTTCGTGATGGGCTTCATTTTGTGTTAAGTCATCACAGTCCTCATCATTGTCATTCTCACATTCGTCTTCTTCAGTTTCAAAAGCTTCATCTTCTAAGAAATCATATTCTGCCATCATCATCTGGAATTGTTTCTGTAACACTTGCCGTTGTGTCTCCTCTTGACATAGTTCTATTCTTGCTTCCCACATTAAGGTCAAAACAGTCCGCTGAAACTCAGGCGGGTACCTTTTTGTTGACATAGTTCAGTCCTGTCAAGGTCAAAACTTGTCACATGGGGTGGAATATAATCGCAGTCTATTTTCTCGACTCCATTTTAACAAGCTGGCTGCATTCTTAAAAATAAAGTTCGAACTCGCATTTCAAAAGTATATAAACCAAAAAAGAATTTCCAAAAAGTCCAGAGATAAAGATAGAAATAGAATTTAACTATAAATCCTGATCAACTCACTGGATTGTCTGGGCTGCCGGCTCCCGAGGAACAGAAAGGTCTTTCTTAGTCTTAACTTCTTTCTGCAGGGCAATCACAACCACAGTCTCTCTCCCCTTTTACCCTGCATTTAGGGGAGATTCTCTTTGATGCCTTTGAGGAATCCCTTTAAGTTGAAATCTTCTGTTTACGGCTTCGGGTTTCTGTTTACTGTCTCTTATGTTACCGTAGGGGGGGGGGTGGCTTCCTCTTTTCCCCTCTCTCCCAGGTCCAAATTGTTGCCTTAATTTACATTCCAAAGAATCCAAATTACTCACAGTCTATTCATTTGCTGAATGTTCTTTGAAGAATTGGCCACCTCCACTTCCCAGACTCGCAGCTTCGCACTCTCAGAGCAGCAATGTCAGCCTGTCCGCCGCGGTTCACCTCCTCGCTCTCGGGGGCTTAAACAAAGCCGATCCGGGGAGGAGAGAGCCCGCTTTTGGCGCCGCCAGGCAAAATCTGTCCCCAAAAAGCTCGATTTGGGGCTTTTAAGGAGGTTTCGCTTCGCTGGAACGATTCCCTCCACCTCTGAAGCGCCGAGGTCCGCTCCGCTGTGCGGACCCCCGTCTGAGCAAGATGGCGTGGTCAACCGGAAGCCTGTTTGGATCGTGTTCTAAATATTTACTAATAAATTTGTGAGGGTCTGGTGTCCCACAATTTCCTTTGCCAATAATGATAACTCAGTTGGAAGACTGCCCCTGACCGTTCTCTGTTTTTGGTCTGATGCTTTGCCTTATATTTCTCCTCACCCTGGCAGTCTAAACGTAGCAAAGGCAGCTTAAAACCTGGTTCCTTTTCTTACTGTAAAAGAAGCAGATGTGGATGTCCGTTATTGATATAGACATATACACAGGTTTTTATATAATAATCAATTGTTTTTATCCAGGAGTTACTTTGGAGTTTCACACCGGCAATGTCCCTTCACCAAAGGGAGGCAATGGTCCGAGCAAGGGGAGCAGTCAGTACTTTCTGGTTCCTTAGACAGGCAGGAGAGCAGCAGGGCAAGACAAAAGTCAGAACCATGGACAGAGATCAAGGTGTGACTCTAGCACCATGGACAGTGCTCCTGAAGCTGAAGTGAAGCATCCCATTGGCTCAGATCCTGGAGCAACTGGCTGAGTTTCATAGCAGGCATAGCCAGTCATTCACTGCCTCCTAACAATTTCTGGTGCCTTCTTCTGCAGCTACTGACTCCTTTGAGGTAATGAGGGGCTTGGGATCTCTCCTCAGGGAGAGTCTGTGGACTGGCCTCCAATCTGGCAGCAGAGGTGACACCTTAGGGCTCAGGGGAGGAGAGTAAAGCTCCAGCGTCCAGAGATACGCATGAAATAGACCAGGGCATGGAACCATTTCATTTCAGTTGCTATTATGGATATGAATGGATAGCCTCTGACCTTCTTGGTAGCTCTGTACGTAGCAAAAGACTCCATATCTTTGCACAATAGAGAATGTAGAGGAGATGGGTTTATCTCTCACGAACATTTTTTTAAAAAACATTTGTATCGAGTCTCTGCATGCCAAAAATACACCCTTTGACTTTTATGCATGCATTGGCCCTCTCAATGGACTTGATTCTCATACAGGGCTCAGAACCTAGATTCAGTTTGCAGTGCCCTCCAATGTGTAAAAAGAATGCCTTGAAACATGTACATTTCTTCACATTCAAGCGTTAACCCAGAATGTGTTGATTTAGGAGCTCTAGCATTTTCCAGAAATGAATTGTTAGGATTTTTGGCCTGCAATGCAGCTCTGACCATTTTATACCCTGTCATGGTCACATACCTTTTCAAATATCACTCTCCCGAGTTTAGTTTTCTCATATTGCGACTTGTTATACTGTACAGGCATAAGCCTTTCTCACATGGCCATGATCAATATCCCCGTGTAAAAGTAGTTTGCACAGAACTCAAGGATATTGTGCTGCAATTTTCACCTGTTGGGAAGAATCCATATCCTGGAAAAGTGACATATATGCCCTGAGATTTAAAGAAATCACTATGAGGCCTCTTACTGCAATCTCTCTTTGACGTATTTCATACAGTTTTCCTTGTCGTGGTAGGTAGCAGGTTCAGTCTTGTTAAAAAGCGACATGAGCTAAGCTCTTGGAAATCAATTAAATTGTGATTTTCTATGGAGAAATGTAGACCTCTCCTGCTCAATTGCTTGTTCTGCTCTGTCCCTATCAGATCAGCTTGAAGTGGTTTCCAGTGACTTTGCATGAGAGGCTAGAATAAAAAGTCTGCATATATAAATAACTGATTTGCCTCCTTGCTGTGCTGTTATCAGGTATGTAAATGTATGTCATATTCCGCTATTTGAGCAAACAGGTCGCATCATTTCTATCTTCCTGAATTGCAGGTAAATAATGTCCTAGTCTGGGCAGCATACTAAATCAGACCATGCCTTAGTGCAAACAAGCAGCTTCTCAAACTGCCAATCATGGCCACAGCACTTTCCCCACAATCTTGCTGCTGCCTTAACCCAGGGCTAAGCCGTGGTTTGGCTCAGCATCACATCTGAATGGGGGCTTGCAGTTTGTCTGGGGGGAGACGAGCCTGGGTTCAGGTGTATTATTATTGCTATTGTTCATTTCATTTCTAGACCACTTAATATTTTAGAGGGAAAAAATCATAAAGCCGTTTACAACACATTAAAACACTGAATACAGCAATCCAGAATAAAACATTACTGAAGAAAATCAGATATAAAGTATACCCTCAAAGCGACATAATTAACAGGAAACTAAAATATTATCTTAAAGATTTCAAAATGAAACATTGCAAAGGAAGTAAACTACCGAATGCACACTTAATGCAGAAAAATTAAGAATAAGAAAATCTTAAAACATTTAAAAGGATCCTGGGAACTGTAGTTTGTTGAGGGGGCTGGGAATTGTAGCTCTGAGGGGGAAAGCCATGTCCTTTAAATGTGTGTTGTATATGCTTTCAGTGTTTGGTTTGGTATGGCTCTGCCCTTAGTTGCTTTCAGTGAATAATGAATCACTGAAATGTGTCACTCTGAAAGACTGACTATTTCGTAGTCTCTTACTGCCACCTTATGTGATTTCTTGCCATTGCATATAGTGAACTTTATTTCCCCATCCTAGTCAGTTGTTTTTAGGGTGACCAGATAAGTGACAGGACAGGTCTTCTGTACTGTGGCGCAAATGGTCAGTGTCTGGTTGTTAGCCAGAAGATTGGTGGTTTGAGCCCACCCAGGGAAGGATGTGGGCTGGATTCCTGCATTGCATGCAATTGGAGTAGATGACCCTTGGGGTCCCTTCCAATTCTACAATTTGAGAGAGAATTACAGCAGCTGCATCTTTTCTCAAAATGTATGGCAGTATGACACAATAGCCTGTTTCTTCTCCATAGCTATTAAAGATACAAGAGCTTTTCTGTTGCATGCAGTGACTCTAGCCACCTTCTCAAACAAGGTGAGTTTAAGGTATATACGATACTGGAAGATCCTCGTCTTCCAAATTTAAAGTGCCCAACTTCTGTCCTCTCTATTCTTCTGGGAAGAGTGCAAGTGCCAGACGTATACTTTGTCCCTTGTGGACAGTCCAACTCAAAAGTAAATTCAAAGCACATAGACACAATAAAATCACAGTTATATAAAATCAGTGCTCTTGGGGGGGAATACCATTTAAAATAATAAAATTCATTTCACACTTCAATACTGTAATTGACTTAATGCTTTTGTTAAGAAATTGCTAGCATAGTTATCTGGCATGGCTAAATAAGTAAACTTGCATATGCAATATTAACTGTTGCTTGAGCATATGCAGTTGGTATGTAGGGTATGTATTCTACAAGTTGTTATTGATACAATAATAGTGCATGCGTGGTGGATTTATTCAGGACTGTCAGCACTTAATTCCATTAGTTCTGATATGCTCCTCCAATGAACTATAGCACAAAAAGTGGAACAAAACAAAACAAACACCCTGGAATGGCTTGTTTTTTTGGGGGGGTGAGTTTTCACAGGAAGCTACAGAACACGCACTGATTACAATGAAGTAGTATGTTTATTTCAAAACTTTTGCATGTGCAAACAGTACTGAAAGCCGGATTGTGTGTAACCACCCCAATAACATTGTGAACACAATGCACAATAAAATGCACAATAAAATGATTTATTTGAGATTTAATGAACAATGCACAATAAAATAATTTATTTTAATTTTTAAAAAATTAAATTACTGAAACCTTTGAGTACAACCACTTTTTAAATGATATATTTTTAAAAGATATATCATATAGCCCAATGTCACCCAGCAGCTGCATGTGGAAGAGCAGAGACACGAACCCGGTTCACCAGATTATGAGACTACCGCTCTTAACCACTACACCACACTGGCATCTCTGCAATTGCAATCTTCTTCTTATTTCCGAACAATCACAAACTAGCTCATTTTTTCTTTGATATGCTGGTCGCAAGCATTCTCAGGCATTTTCTTATCCCAAAAGCAAAACGCAGGTCAGATTTGTATTGATTTTTATGAAATGAACTACAATCTCTTCTTCTTAAACACACTTCAGTGATCACTCTAAATGACAATGCAATCAAATGAGCACTGCACATTGGATAAGCATTCTCCTTGTCTGTCTGTGGCATGTAGGTGACTGCTGAATCTGCTACTGGAAGCACCAGTCAGGTGTTTCAAATTTGTCCTCAACAGCAAAATCTGGTCATCAATTGAGATGTATATATGTATTTCTAAAGCACTGGACAGCCCAACTGAATGGAGGTGTTGAAGAAATGGGAGAGATTACTTTCCATCAGTAAAAGCTTCCCAATGCACATGCCCAACGGAATCATCTTACAGTTTCTACATTCAACTGATGCATAATGCAAGACTGACGTGAGGCCCTCTGTTGCACCACAAACTGATTTGAGGGGAAACTGCTCAAACCAGGTTTCTGTGGGTTTAACTAGCAAGGAGGGCTTTATTAGATTGCACTTGTGCTCATTATTATTAATAATAATAATTTTATGTCCATTCTTCCTCCTGCTGAAGTCCATGCTTACGTTTAGGATCTGCTTGTAACACCAATTTGAAAATACGCTTTTAAAAATTGTGCCAAAAAAGTATTCTAACAAAATAGACCTAAACACATCTTTGTAGAAGTCCTCTTGAAGTCAGTGGGATTTACTCTCGGGTAAGTGGGGTTAGGACTAGAGCCTAATTCAGTTCTTTAAGATAGGGGTTATGGAATCAAAGACATGTACACCAAGTCATGGTGGTGATAATATATTATTTATACCCTATCCATCTGGCTGGATTTCCTCAGCCACTCTGGGCGGCTCCCAGCAGAATATTAAAAACATGGTAAAACATCAAACATTAAAAGCTTCCCTAAACAGGGCTGCCTTCAGATGTCTTCTAAAAGTCAGACAGTTGTTTATTTCTTTGACATCTGATGGGAGAGCATTCCACAGGGCGAGCGCCACTACCGAGAAGCACTGGCGGAGAATGAGGAGTGCGGGGAGAGCGCACCACCCCCAGCAGCACAATCCTGGCAGGGTGTCATCACGGCTGCCACCACCACCCCCGCGCTGGACACCACGCCCCCACAGGGGGCGTACCCTGCCCCCAGGACACGCACCAGCCCCGCCCCCACCTGCTCTCCACCACCACCCTCGTGCTGGAGCATGAAGCTCTGCCACTGCCGAGAAGGCCCTCTGCCTGGTTCCCCGTGACCTCACTTCTTGCAGTGAGGGAATCACCAGAAGGTCCTCGGAGCTGCACCAAAATGAAGTGACTATGAGTTTTTATTTCAGTTCACTCCATGTGAAAATAGAGAGCTGGTTTAATCTTATGCATAACAAGCCTCATGCATGTATCTGAAGTGTGCATGCACATGAAAGCTCAGGTATCTGAAGAAGTGTGTATGCGCACGAAAGCTCATACCATTGACAAACTTAGTTGGCCTCTGAGGCGCTACTGGAAGAAGAAAATTATTCCGTTTCGACTAAGCCTCATACAGCTAGACGGGCTTCTCCAGCACTTAAGTAGGCAAACATGCCTTGCTTTTGCATAATATTTTCATTTCTAAAACGTCGCCAAAGAAATTCAATATGTGAAAGGGTGCATGTGCAGCCTATGCTAGCTGGCTCATGTGCAGGCGAGTTTTCTCCCGTGTTGCTAACGAACCCTTTCCTTGGAATCGAGCTAACGCTGCTTGGAAGGAAAACTACCAACTTATTCTCTAAGGACACTCCACGTAGAGAGAGAGAGAATAAAAAACTCGACTAAGCTGCTTAAGGGAACTCCCACAAGCTCCGAGCACTCAAACTGAACAGGGCAGCGGGTTCCCTCGGCAGAACAAAGCAGCGCACCTCGGCAGGCGTCACATGTTCGGGAAGATGGCGCTACGAATCCTGGGACGCCGCGCTCCCAAGCGCCGAGGAGCCACTCCCGACAGGGGACGCCGGATAGGCCACGTGACCCGGCCGAGTCAAGAACTACATCCCCCGTGATGCTTTGGGCGCGGAGGGCTCCGTTGCCATGGCGCCTTAACGGTCTCCTTTCTTCAACTCCCTCGGCGCGGCGGGAGAGATGCCGTTACCGCCGCTTTCTCCAGCCCGGGTGTTTGCCGAGCTGGTCCCTCCTCCCGCCGGGGGGGACAACAGCCGGGAGAATGAAGTCCCGAGGCCGCCGGGGAGGGAAGTTCACGTCAGTGGCACCTCGGAGCTCAGCGCCAGCCCGGACCGGGCGAAAGTCACCGTTTACCTGAAGAGCAAGAAAGGGGAGGCCGGAGCGGCGCAGAGCAGCGTCACTCGGAGGCTGGATTATGTCGCCCAGAGCGCCCGGCAGCGCGGAGGAATCTCGGTGGGTTGGAGGGCGCGAAGGAGATCCGACCCACCTCTCGCGCATGCGCGCAGCCTCAACGGCTTTCTCTGCGGCTACACCTCAGCTCGCACTTCAAAAATGGATGAGGGTGGAGGATATGGGCTTCTCCATCATCACCGTCTTCTGCACCCGAAAAGCTTTCACTCTCTTTTATAGTTGGGTGGGAGGGGTGGGCCGCTTGTACCCCTAGAGATATCCTCAACACCACTGACCTGATGGGAGTCGAGCTGCAACACGTGGAGGGGCAGTGGTTCCACACCATACCCTTCAAACCGAGCAAAACCAGTGCAGTGGAATGATTAGGCTAGAGAGTAAACCCTTGGCTACAAGCCCAAGTTTATTGTGTATTTCCTGATTGTGTATTTGCTGCATTTCCATCCTGCCCTGCTGCCAGTGAACTCAAGGCTGCACACAGGTTGAAGATGGCAACCAGGTTTTTAAAATTGCTCTCTGTATTCTGTGCAACGAGATATATTTATACAGTAACAGGCTGGATGATAAATTATTTCATGCTCTACTTAGGTTGGGTTAACAGTCCAGAATAGTATTTGATACAGTAATTGTGGGTGAAGACAATATTTACTCATCTATGCTAAGCCAGATTTAATTTTTATTTTTACCTTGAAATAGGATGCTCTGCTGCGTTGCTTAGTACTAATTAAGCAACCATAATGTCACCAAAATGCATTCTCTTCCTTAGTTTTGTACTTAAAGATGTTCTGTTTTTTTCCCTAGGAGAATGACATGACTGTGACAAAGAACTTTAGTAGAATAGACAACGTGTATAAGATGGAAGCAGAGGCAAGTGTCTTAAGTATGAGTATTGGTAATGTTTCTCAAATACCATATTTTTTATACCTTGAGCATTAAACAAGAAATGTGAAACTATGTCCTAATATGCTTTTTTGCTCAAGGGTGAAAATGGTTCCACACCCATGCATTACAGCATTACTGCTTGTGGTAGTTTATATATTATCTTTTTTGCCATCCCACTCCTGAAGTATTTTCCTGCAATACCATCTTAATAGCCTTACAAAACTACCGGTATGTCAGCATCACAGCACACTGGATAATGAGATACCGGTACTGGTGGTTATTTATGGAAGCAGAAATTGAAACATCTACCAAATTTACAATCCAATCCTCAAAACATTCATATTGAAACTAAGAAAAGCTTTCTTTATGCGAATTGTGTTTAGAATTGCAGCCTTGGATCTAGGCTTCAATCCCATACATGCTTATCTGGAAGTCTTATTGAACACAGTGTACGGTAGTAAAAAAAGTTGAGTTGTTGAGCTTTTTTTTTAGGAAGGCCCAAAAGTTTGCTGTTTTTAAAGGAAGCCACTGAAATTGTTGAGCTTTTTACAAAAACGCCAAGACGTCAATTCCAGACGTATGGCAGCCCTAACACAACGGGACTTCTCATGCACTGTTCACTGTTTACTTCTAAGGCAGTTCTGTAGCATGGTTATTTGGAAGTTACTGCCAAGTTTAAAAAAAAAAGGATTGAATTGTCTTAAAATATTAGGAGCATATCGATGTGCGGTTGTAAACCAGGGGTTAATATTGATTTCCTGAGTGTCTTTCCAACTCTGTAAATTCATTGCTTCTCAGTAGTTGGTTCTACAAAACAATTGTTATTCTAAAAACTTGAATATGACAAAAATTGTCTGCTATAATTCCATATGATAATAAGCATACAGATATGAGTATTTTTCATGTATTGCTGAAAGCTATGTAAGCCACATGGAGCAAAACTTCCTCTGTACCGAGGTAGCATATAAATGAAAGTATAATCTAATTTAGCTTTGTACAAAATGCATATTATAATTGATCTTGTATTATTCATCTTTAGCCAATTTTTAGCTAAGGCACTGAAAAGACCTACAAATTTTTACATTCCCATATAGGTCTGCATTACATTCCGTGATTTCGGCAAAATGCAAGAGGTCTGTAACTTCCTTGTTGAGAAGCTAGGTAGCTCTATCATAATCAGCCCACCTCACTTTTACCATACAGTGGAGGCAGTAGATGCCCTTCGGTAAGTTATGTCTTCCTCCTTTTACCAGAAAGTTACGTCTTGCTAGCTTGATTTACCAGTGCCATGCCTCTGGGAATCTGTTCTCATAATAAGTAGCCAAAGCTTCTATTCTGTTGCCCAGTCCAAGAAAACAGCTGGTGGAATACACACGTTCATATAGATATGACTCCTACATAATATTAAAACCATCATTAAAATAAATGATGGTTTAAAGTGAATGTGCTAGTGCACACAGTTGGAAACTGCAGGTGTTTTACTTTTGTCCCGTTGCTGGAAAGCAAGCTGTATTATGTAAGAATTCAAGCTCATCTTTTGTTTTCCCCAAATAAACCATGAACAGTAACCAAGAACAAACCTTGATTGCTACTCATGACTTGGAGAGAAGCAGACCAGAAGCACTAAGCCAAGCCATGGCAGGAGCAAATCCCCCATGATTTCAGCAGAGTGGCGGTAGCACTGCTGACATGTGAAAGAGGTTGATATAATATTAAAGTAGACAAAAAAGCGAAACAAGGCTCCATATTCTTCTGAAGGTTCTAAATTGGAATGTATCATTAAGATGACAAAACATTCAGTCAAGCACCCCAATGCTGATACATGAATAACCGTGAAATCCTGTACTCCCAGTAACGTGGGAACAGGATTGCAGCCTATGAGGAGCAGGATGCCAGGCTAAAAAGAAATGAATGAAAATAAATGCAATCACAAATATGTTGACTTAGTTTCAGAGTTTTGCCTTTCTGGTATGGAAAGGTTGAAATGACAGTGCATGTATATAACACCACCACTGAAGTGTATATATAGGCCTTGATTCAGATCTGAAGCATAAAGAACTATTAAACTGTTTAACTGCAGCAGCAGGGTCTGTGAAAGCATGCAGTTGGTAAAACTTTCAAAGAGTGAATCTAGATCAATGGTATCAAAGGGTAGGGCAGCTAACTTTTCATGCAAAACTAACACAAAAGTTAAACGTTGCCTGTGGGAGAAAAATACTTTTGCATTAGTTTGTTACGTGTTTATTAATTGTGTTAACATATCAGAACATGAGAGATTCCACCACCAGCATACACCTCCCTCTGGACACATTGAGCTGGGTTTTTGCTCTTTCCTCTGGAAAGAAAAGACAAATTAACTCTGTTCTGTGTGAGATCGGAACTTTATTTGCCTTTCTCAGCCTTTGACAAACTTACCTTGGATTTCCAATCTGACATGGAACATGTATGTTGTTGTTTTTCACAACAATGTAAACTGGTGGAGTGGGGGACAGGGGTTAATTTAGTTGTTTAAGTTGCATAAATTTTAAATGTCGTAAAATGGGGGAGGTGATAACATCACTGAATATAGAGGCTGAAATCCTACACTGATACCTGGAATTAATCTCATTGAACTCAAAGTAGCTTACTTTTGAGTAAGGCCAAACCCTACGCCAAAGGATAAATGGACATAAATCTGACATCAGGAACCATAAGACTGAAAAACCAGTAGGAGAACACTTCAATCTCCCAGGACATTCTATACAAGATCTCAAAGCAGCTGTTTTATTACAGAGAAATTTCAGGAACAGACTGGAAAGAGAAGTTGCTGAATTGGAAATCATTACCAAGCTTAAAACCATGGAAGCACCTGGGATGAATAGAGACATCGGATTCTTATCTCATTATGCATGATCAAGCTTTCTTTAGCACCTCAGCCCAGGACTAATTGCAGCCATCAGCAGCCATTAACAGCCATCTACAGGTTTACCACTCCCATCAGCCCATCACCCATTCCCACCCACCCCCACCACCCTCTGTATATATATAGGGTCTGACACTTCTGTTTCTAGTGTATCTGAAGAAGTGTGCATGCACACGAAAGCTCATACCAAAATATAAACTTAGTTGGTCTTTAAGGTGCTACTGAAGGAATTTTTTTATTTTGCTTCGACTCAGACCAACACGGCTACCTACCTGTTACTTTTGAGTAGACCTGTATAGGATTGTACTGTTAGTTGCTTTGTGAAGTTCTTTCTCATTGACAAGCAGAGTATACAGTACTCAAAAGTAGGTACTACATTGGTTAATGGTTTTAATTGACACACTCCCTTTTCGTTGCTTTAATTAGCTAAATCTTTTTTTGTTTATTTTGCAGTCGTCAGGTTTGTCTTGCTGCTGTTGGGAGTGCCCAGCAAAAAGCTCAAGAAGTTTGCCAGTTGCTTGGCCAGCCCCTTGGGAAGCCTTTGCTAATAAGGGAAGAGGAAGTGAAAGAGTGGGAGGGCCACCTGGAAAATCACTTGGCCAACACCCCAGACTCACTGGGTTTGCAGCAGAGACTCCAAAGTGCCACTATCTATGTTTCCTCAAGGGTATATGCTGTTTTTGAAATAAAGGGGGAAAGGAAGAGGAAAAAAGCAGCTCACATAAATGTAAACTGATTTATTACTGAAGTCCTGAATCATTGTGTTTTCCTTAGGGAAGAGCATTATTCTTGGGAAGCTTAACTTGCTTTTCCATAATCAAAATGTTAAAGTGACTCTGACGTTTGTTCACTTTTTAAACGGTTCCATGAAATTGTAGCACGGGTTGTAATTCTCCGCACTTGGACGCAAGCTGCGGCTTGGATCCCAATTTACGTTTCGTTTCTTGGAAGAAAACTTCCTGTCATGAAGAAGCCCTCATGTTCATAGAAGACACTTTCCATGATCAGCAGCTCCTTCCATGAATAAAACAAACTTTGGAATCAACCTAGTGAATGCTTGTGAAAGCCATAGATAGAAGTACATTTTTAATATACTGTTTAGAATAATTTAAATACAGGCAACTCCCAATTTACACAGCGGTTATGTTCCAAGGCACTGCACATTTTAAGTGAAATCATGAATATTTGAAACTAAAATAAACTCTGAAAATGAATACTACTGGTAGTTTTTAAGGAACTGGTCTGCCTTTTTAGCGTGTTTCTGGAGCAAGGAAGTTTTTGCTTGGTAACTTAAGAGAGATGAACTTGGAAGTTGTCTCCTACAACAGGAAGCAGCAGCTCTTTGTACATGTGGATTATTTTCAGATTTGCAAATGAATGGAGGCATGCTTTCTTCGCATAGGTCTTTCAGACCTGTGTATGTGGGGCAACAGTTTTGTCCAGATACCCTCTTACTCCCAAGTTTGAAGAGATTGCATAAAGGCCACTTGGTTTTTCTTAATGGCTGATGACAGAAACCAGGTTTTTTTCCCCAGTGTTTTACACTGGACAAATTGCATTTGGTGAAATGCCACATTGTCAATGTAGTTCCAAGAAATCTCTGCTGAGAGCAGTTTAATCAGGGGAGAAATCCCTTGGATGCCAGCTCCTGGGCTTCAAATTTATTTACCGCCTGACATGAGAAATTTCTTGAATATAACCAGTCTGAGTTAAGAAATTATGAATAAGAAATGGAAATACTGTAAAACTGCATTGTTGATGAAAAACTTGCTAATTTTTGGGTGTTGGTGATGAGTGATTTCTACTTGAATAGTTTCACAGATTAAGGAATGCAGTTTAAACAAAAAGGATAGAACTATACTTACAACTCTGCCTAGTGTTTCTTAATCTCCAGTTTAATAAAATTCTAACTTTCCAACCTGTATGAACTATTCACACTTCATCTGCAGTTTGCTATTTTTGTGGAATTTATTCTGGCTTTGCTAATGTAAGGAAGCAAAGTTAAGGGGGCGGGGCAGCTTTTCCTAACAAGGAAATGATGCAGATGTTTTTCATTCTCCTAGCCCAACACAATGTCCATTTTATATTTTATTATCATACCTGCCTATGTATATGTTAAGAATAAGTGTCTTCAGAAAGTTGATCACACATCTCCAGATAATAGAATTTGTAAGGCTGTCTCACACATGTAATGATGGTAGTAAAATTTACCAGTTCCATTAGGGCATTTGTGTTAAGAAATTAAGTTACTCTCGTTGCCAATCAATATCCTTTATATTTAAGTCATTGAGGCTGTAATCCTGTAGAAACTTACCTGGGACTAAGACTCATTGAACTTGATGTGGCTTATTTTTGGGTCAACGTAGGATTGCACATTGGTTCAAGTTGTTAGACACAACTTATGTACGTCACACATTTATATTAGTTTAATAACAAAAGCAAAGCTTAGAAAAACGAGTTTTCTATTTATTTAAAAATAGGTTTGTAGTTACTACATTGCAGTGACAGTAATTCATACACATACATTCTAGTTTGTATAAAAGGATTCCAAGTATTATTCATCAAAACCAACGTAAGTGTTTCACATAACAATAAAAGTTTCGATCAGTAATGTACAAAAAGAAAGGGCACTGTTCATCCAGGTGTGAGACTGCACTTTATAACTTGATAAAGCAGAAGAGAAAGAAAATAACCTTGATAAAACCTAAACTTGTAAAACTGTATGTTGGTTACATGAACATTTTTGGGATTTACACCATACTGTACAAAGTAAGCAAAGCCTTAAAATGTGTCAGTTTCAAAATTAGATGTTCCAGACAATTTCCTTAAGTTACACTACATTATATGTTTCAACATTAAGTGGCAAGATTTAAGGTATTCTCTCAATAACTTTCAAGTTTTGCAGTGTAATGGTCCAAAAATGTAACTTCAACATGTGTGTCAATAGCCTATCCTTAAAACATGCATCTGAGATAAATATACCATGTTAAATGTCTTATGTGATAGTGTAGAAATTTGGTGCTGTATCTTTAAAGGTGTAGTAATTTCCAGCACTAATTATATCATGAACAAAAATTTATACCATATCCTGAAGCAATTATCTGCATTTATTTAAAATTCAAATATTCAGCATTCGGCTCCCTTTTTGGTATCAAAAGAAAAATGATTTTTCATATAAATAGCTCCTTAAATTATTTACCCTTTAAAAAGGCAGATTTGGGGTTGGGTCTTTTAACAGAAAATATGCTATTTCCATCTTCAAAATGCCATCTCACATCTACGATACTTTAGCAAAAATATCCTGCAATAAATGTAACCTTCCTGAAACAGAGGGTACCTTTTATTCCAAAATGTTGTGAACCAAATGGGAAAATGAGAGCAACAAAAGTAAATCTCTGCTTCACCATTATTCCATGAGTAATTAAAATTATCTTAATATACAAATTATGTAAAGTTAGCACATTAAAAAAAAAGCACAATACCAGATTTTGTTATATTAGAAATAATTTTCAGACTTGGCCACTATATATGAAATGTACACCTTTTTTGAATTATAAACATATGTACATTATTTACAGCAGAAACTGAACAGCCCTTTTATCAGATGAATGCTTAGGTCCAAGAACATGAAATGCAAGATTCAGATACATAAAAATTTACAACAAAGCTCAATCCAGTCGGTCCCTTACACACACACTAGGACACAGGTGTCCCACAAGTGCACCTCTCCAGTTGTGGGAAGTCTGATAGCCGGGGGGTGGGGGAGGTGGGTAGCAGGAAACTCCTGCATGCCCTATTCCATCTAGAGGATGCAAGGCACGACTGGATTGTGGCCCTAAGCTTTCACTAAATAGACCACCGGGAGCTCTTGATTCAAAGCAAAGGATCCACATTCTTCAGCACAGTAGATTCAGCTCTTTGCAGAAATCAGCACACTAAGAGCTGTGTGTATTGAGTTCTGGCTGGGGTCTTAATATCACTTTAGAGGTACTAAAGCTCATGAAACTAAAAGTTCAAATTGGTATTTCACAAAGAAATGTAACACAGCACATGACTTATGTACTGAAACTATGTCCCCATTCATTTTTAAATGTTGAGAAGTACTACATGCTTTTGAATCGGTACTTTACAAAAGATCAATCCAAACTAAGATAAGTGTGTTAAACAACTGAATTAACCACACATGGAAAAATTGACAGTATGGTACGAATAATTTTGTGCAAGTTTACATCACAGCAGTACTATAGGAAGACGGGTTTTGTAACGCTGCATCACTACTCATACCACAATGATAAAGATAATTTCTTCAGTACCCAGTATTATACCAATGTAATTCAACCTTAATCCCTGGGAAACCATTAAATTTCAAACCCGCTTAGCCAAACAAGGGACTGAATACTGGAGTGAAAATGAACTTATTTCCCAATCAAAGAAAATGGAATGTGCAGCTATCAGACATCGCTGTATAGTAACCACTGGTTAATATTTGAAGTAATTTAATGTTCAGCATTATGGAACTAATGGACCGCTCTGTATCAGAAGCTGTATCAGTAGACTGCATTTTACATTTGTTTTCATTACTGCCAAGTTTAATTGCTTAAACTGCCAAGATAATTGCTTGTGTGAATATCTGTAATTACCAACAGAAAGAGTGTCTACATAGTATTTTCCATGTAAATGTGCCATAAAATAAATATTACTTTGCTCTCAATAGTATTATCCATAACACATTTCATTACGGTTTCCCCCTCCAAAAGTTAGTGAACCAGTATTTATTGCTTATATTAAAATGTGCTAAATCAAAAGCTCTTCTGTGTTGGTACAATAAAATTTTTGCAAATCAGTCAAATCTAACCAATGACAGTAATTTAAGTCAAACCAATGCAATTTAAAGCACTTATATAGTATATCTAAGACAATTACAGTTTTATGTGTTTCTACACAAATGTATTACCAAAATAATGTTAGAAAAAAAATAAGCTTGTGAATTCTTAGTACAAAATTATTCATGAATGGGGAACAATTCATTTGTGTACTGCAAATAAGAATTCTTTTGTTCTGAAATGTGTAATTTTCAGACACTACGATGGTGATGTGTACTATTCCATTCTCCAATGTTACATACACATACTTGATGTATACAAGTATATACATAAATATATGCTAAGTGGGACATAGTTATAAATGGAGTAACTTACAGCAATGGGGTTTCATGTTTCTTTGCCAATTTCTTTTATATAACAATGCAGATAACAAAAGGAAATCACACATTTGAAATTGATTGCCTTCATCAACAGTGAAATTCTTAAATGGACAAGATAAATCTACTGTAATGCTTCCATTGTGAAATGTGAAATGAACTATCACTGTACATAGGCTGCTGAAATATTTTCATGTTTAATGTCTGCATTAGTAAGAATGCATGTATAAAAACACAAAGTCAGTGTCCCAAATCCCATAATTATAATATGCTAATGAAAATAGGTATCCAAGGATGACTAGTGCCAGTAGAATTTATTATTCCACTGCAAATCATGATTTGGCAAATACTCTTAGTTGGAGCTATTTTCTTAAAAGCCAATGGGTTATTTAGAGGAGATGGTGATGGCAACTACCAACCAAAACAGAATCTTCCATGCCTCCAAATCTTCTAAACTGGCCTGATCATAATGTCAATTAGTCTACTTCAAATAAAAATGAATTATCTTTAAGTTTAGGAGTATTTGCGATAAAATCAGAACTGCATTTTAAAAACCAATTGCCATGGACACAGTTCTCCAAATGAATAAAAGATGCATATTAATCTTGAACCTCAGATGCCATCCACTGCACGCAACATATGTGCACTAATGAATTGAGTATCATGTTGATAGATGTGTTGCATACATAGTTCCTGAAGTTGCTTCTACCTGCAGTCCTCAAACCCAGACTGGAAACTACATATTAACACAGACTGTCAATGTTGCCAACATGGTAGACACACACACAAAACGTAACAGGCTGTTTGTGACTATGTAACTTCTATTTCAAGAACAATTCAACATGTAATATACAATATCACAATGTGTAATTCCATAAACATATTCTGATAAATTAAAGTACAATGGATGATCAGGAGATACAGTCCATTTGGTTATTAATTTGGCAAACAGGCAATAACCACGATATGGTATGCTTATCCTGTGGTGTTCGTCTCGCTGCTTTGAGGATTCTAGCGTTCTAGTGTTCCTTACATGTAGATATCAGATGGAAAGCTTGAAAGTATGGCACAACAAGGATTCCGGGATAATACCTTGTTTCGCCCAATCAGGCTTCGTCAGCCGTGCATAGGATAAGCATACCATATCGTGGTTATTGCCTGTTTGCCAAATTAATAACCAAATGGACTGTATCTCCTGATTATCCATTGGACTTTAATTTATCAGAATATGTTCTGTTGATTTATGGAATTACACATTGTGATATTGTATATTACATGTTGAATTGTTCTTGAAATAGAAGTTACATAGTCACAAACAGCCTGTTACATTTTGTGTGTGTTGTTACCAGTATTATATTCACATAACCTAAGGTTTAGCTGTGTTCTGCCAACATGGTAGAGCCAATAATCTATTTGGAGGTGCAAAAGCAGCCCCTTAAACATTTTTCCCCCACCAGTGGAAGCATGGGAGGTTATATTCAGATCCTTACTCTCCAAACAGCTATGTTGACAGCACCAATTATATTTTGAACAGGTATGTATACATCTGAAACTCTAGATCGAGGCTTACTTCTCCCAAAGGGTGTTAAATGAAAAGTATGGTTACATTTTTGTACCATGCAACTGTTTAAAGATGTATTTTGTTTTCTTTTAAACTGGACTATACTTTCAAACAACGGAAATGGTATTAAAGTTTGTTGTAACACAAACTTTGTTTTAAAGGTATAAAATAAGTAAATGTACCATAAACAAATAAATAACTGTTTCTTTTTCCATAGCAGTACATACAGCAATACATTCCCCTAAGTCATATAGTCATTTACAATAGACAACTTAAGTTTACTAAAGATGCACGAAATAATAGACTACAAGGCACAATCATTAAGTGGGATTTTCCTTTAGGGTGTATATATTGACTTATGTCAGCTTGATAAGTACACTGTAAAAAGTGCAGAAAAACAATGTGCAATGAGAACACTGTATAAAACATGATTGCATAAAAAGTGATTTGGCCTTTTTATCTTTAATAATTGAAAATAACCAATCTTCCCCTTAAAATAAAAGTATGACATTTTAAAATTTTATCTAGTATTATCTAAAAAATCCTGAAAAAAAATATTCCTGGGTAATATTGTATATATTTATGCACTTGTGTACATAATATATACATACACACACTTTTTCAAAATTTTAGTTAGTTTTAACACAATTTGTATAAACTATCGATCTGATCACATCGTAAACATAAGAATCTCACACTTTTCCTGCAGTTTCCTTGAATCCTTTAACCCAATTATACATTTTGCCTAAGGATCCCACCAGTGCATTAATTGTTTTTACTACAAAGTACCAGTAGAGATAATTTTTCAGAACAGTGTATATTTAGAACATAGATTCATAAGCATAATCGAAAAATGTATGCTGCACTGACACTAAAAACTTTTCTACTGCACCGGTTTTCAGTCTTTGGCACAATAAACAGAGATTTGATTGATACGAGAATGAAGGTCTGAAAAATTAGACATATTAGTCAAACTTCTTCCAATGTGGATATATATATCTACATAGTGTGATTTCTCTCTCTGGCTGAACCTACCGTGTTTCTCATATTTTAAGGCATCCCTAAAAAATAAGGCATGGCAGGATTTTCAAGACCTTGCGAAATATAAGGCATACCCCAAAAATAAGACATGAGCAGGACCCGGCAAAGGCAGCAGTGCGCGCTTTGCCGAGCTCCAAGCCGGCGGCGGGCTGCTGCTGTCCCGCTCAATTTCCCTGCCCCCTCTCGCGAGACTCGCCGCCGGGTCCGCTCTCGCGCACATGGCCCGGTGAGAGGGAGCCTCCCCTGCGCGCGCGTCTGCGCTCACCCTCCCCCCTCCCTCCCCCTTTTCGGCCCAGCGCGCCGCCTTGCCTGTTCGTGTGCCGCGCGTGTGAGGCGAGCGGGAAGGCAGGAGACCCAGGAGAGCCTGGCGGCCGCCGAGAACCCCGCCACCGCTCTTCCCGCCCAGGACGAGGGGCCCGGAGGAGGAGAGCCCGGCGGCGGCGGAGAAGGAGAAAGAGGCGGCAGCAGCAGCGGCGACTCAGAGGCCGAGCTGCTGGACGGGCCTTCCGCGGAGGAGCCTGTGGGGAAGAAGGAGCTGGAGCCCGAAAAAGGCGGCAGTGAGGAGAAGGAGGAGGAGGAGAAGCCGCGAAGCAGCAGCCCGCCGCCGGCTTGGAGCTCGAGCCGGCAAAGGTACCGTAGCAGCGGCGCTTTGCCGAGCTCCAACAGAGCGGGAGCTGGCAAAGGCAGCAGCGCGCACGTTGCCGAGCTCCAAGCCGGCGGCGGGCTGCTGCCTTTGCTGGTTCCCGCTCAGTCGTGGCTCGGCAAAAAATTAGACACCCCCGAAAATAAGCCATAGGCTTATTTTCTTCGGAAAAAAAAAAATAAGACATGTCTTAAAATATGAGAAACACGGTAGATAAACCAACAAGCTGCTCTAGGTTTGTTTGTACAAAGCTGTGTGCCCAATTACTACTGAAATTAAACATCTTATTAGCAATGTTTGGAATTTTGCATTTGTTCTCAATGGCATTTACTGCCACTCTCTGCTAATATCCTGCAAAACACAGATACTACACTCTATACAAATGTACTGTACCTTGCTCATTCAAAAATAGGAGTTCTGTTCTCAGTCTGTTACATTAAAAATTCTATCAATTTTAATCAAATAGAGGTTACTGACTGTCCAAAATTACAGTAACATTTCTGCAAATCAAGAATTTCCATTTATACAATCTTCAATACCAACTGAACAAAGTGAATTGAAATGTATAACCTACTTGGAGAGCAATAAATAGCAAAAGTTTAAAATACATACTTCTTTCAAAGAAATGTTCAGTTTGTTTTTGCTATATTTTTTCCAAATCAGAACGTATTCTCATTTGTAAATAGCAGCAGAAAGCAGATATCCTTAGTTCTACCACTTCCTCAGCTGTACCTGTTCATTAGCATTTTTAAATGCTGGTTACCAACCAATGAGATTAGCCTTTGCTTTTTCAGTCAACTTGCGGACTCTGCCTCTGCTAGATGTCCCAAAAGTCAAAGAGGTGTCTTCAAACAATAGTTGTCTTTGCTCCTCCTCCGAGTCATCTTCATTGTAAAAAGCTGTCCTCCTACCCTGATTTCTAGTTCTCATGTGGGGTTCAGAATCTTTAAGTTCTTCATGCTCTTCTACAATAGGCTCTTCTGTCTTTTTTCTCTTGCTTCTCGTCTGAATCTTAGGATCTGCAGAAAACGCAAGTTCTAATCCTGGCTCTTGGGCCTCTGGCTTTCTTTTAGGCTTTCTGCCTCCACGCCCTTTTCTTTGCAGCAAGTCTTCCTTCACATTATTTTCAGAGAGAGAATTGCATGCAGTGGAAACAGATGCTTCCTCTGGTGGTGGTGGTGGTGGTGGTGTTAAGTCTTTAGCAGTTTGGATTGTGTTCTGCCCTAAATTCTTTTGCTGAGCAAGTAATAGGTTTTTTGGTTTCCTCCCTCTTTTCTTGTGCACCACTTCACAACTATTGTTGTTTGTTTCAATCTTGGGTTTCCGTCCAGGACCCCTCTTAAACATAGGCTTTGAAGACTGTCCCCCATGTCCATTTACCTGGATGCTTCCTGATGCCAAAGCCATGACATTATTCTTGCAATCTGCTATAAAGACAGAGTAACATGTCAGTGATTGCATTACCCATCTCCTTTGCAAACAAATAATAACTTGAGTGCAGAGCAATCCTAAGTATAGGACCAATCAGGCCTCAATTTAGTTGCATACAAATGAGACTCATCTGAATGATTAAACACAAAAAAACCCGTAACATTTTCTAGTATTAATCAGGGCTGTAAACTGATAAACTAAAAACTTGCCTTATAAATTACTTAGTGGGAATTACTTTTAATCAATCTAAAACTGCAGCACATTATTATATATTCCATAATAACCAACATTTAAAACTACAAGAAGCTTACCTTGTGGGCTGAGAGTGGAAGATTTTGGTTTACGTTTAATTTGTTTATCCTTCTCCACATTTTCTCTTGCAGTATTATTCCTAGTGTTATGAGTATAATTGGTTTGATTATGGACTGATAAAATATTCTGGTTCTTGGAATGTTTGGTGGAATCCTCTAGTACTGGGAGACAACAGAGAGCAAGAGGTAAGTTTTAAACAAGATTTTCAATTACTATATATTTGTTGGCCAAATAAATACATACCTTATTTCTTCTGAAATATATTTTCAACAAAACATTGTTGAGGGGTTCTATTTAATATTATTTCACCCATTTATCCTCACTCTATGGTTTTCTATACTTCCACGATTTACACAACCCCCAAATCTGCTGACTGTATAGGGTCTGGAAGGAGACATGGCTCTCTGCTACTGAAGAATATTGGGACATGTCCACAATGGTACTTTGACAAGAAGTAGCTGGCATTAGGCCCCAAAATAGTGTATTTGGGAGGGGGAGGTAGTACCCAAAGTCCCTACATTCATTAGAGAAGTGCTGAAATCAGGCCCTCTCTCTACAAGCCTGCAGCTGACAACTAAATTTGCCTCCATTGGAATCTGCAATGGGAAAGGGGTCAGAAATGAAAATTTTACATAGTGAAGGAAAAAAGACAAGTCTGCTGCCTTGAACCCCCCACCCCACCCCCGACAGGCCTTTTGAAGTAGCAGTAAAACTTCCCCTTTGCATCCCCAACCCCACTTCATTTAGGGATTGCATTCCTAGTCTTCCTAATCTAAATACGAACATATAAATGTGATGTTGCATCTGCAGTGGAAGCCATAATATTTTAGGTTCCAGATCTGTACCACTTATTAATAAGTTTACCCACCTGATTTACCTGATGTAACAGTAGCACTAGGTTTCACAGTTGTAGGCTTTCCTCCTGAAGAAGTAGATGGTTGTTCATTAACAGCCATTTCTGCTACTGCCCTGGTACTCCTTGTTCGGACCAAAGTCACATCTGCTTTTCCATTCATCTGAGCAGCAGTGTTTCTCAGGGATGTTGAACGTGACGGTGCAGAGGGCAAAGGTTTAGCAGGGGGTTCAGCTTTCAGCTGTGGTTTTATTATTTTTCGTTTCCTGTCCGGACTACAAACAGATGACAAGTCTGACAACTCATGCTATTTTATAGTGCAAAGTATGTAATAGCAATAGGCCCTGGTTATCAACTAATTCTATCCATAAGCCAGTTTGTCTTTATGTGGTCCAATTCACTCACACACATCTCTCTCAATGCCTCTTCAGCAATTCAAATGCTGATTGTAACCTTTAAAGGCCTAAATGGCTTGGGCCACAAGTATCCAAGGAACTGCCTCATCCCACATGAACCTGCCCAGGTCTTAGCATTATAATAATAATAATAATTTATTATTTATACCCGGCCCATCTGGCCGGGTTCCCCCAGCCACTCTGGGCGGCTTCCAACAAAACAGAAATTCTAAAATACAGAAATCCATCAAACATTAAAATACAGAAATCCATCAAACATTAAAAGCTTCCCTAAACAGGGCTGCCTTGATATGCCTTCTAAAGGTCTGGTAATTGTTGTTCTCTTTGACCTCTAGTGGGAGGGCATTCCACAGAGTGGGTGCCACTACCGAGAAGGCCCTCTGCCTGGTTCCCTGTAACTTGGCTTCTCGTAGTGAGGGAACCGCCAGAAGGCCCTCGGAGCTGGACCTCAGTGTCCGGGCAGAACGATGGGGGTGGAGATGCTCCTTCAGGTATACCGGACCGAGGCCGTTTAGGGCTTTAAAGGTCAACACCAACACTTTGAATTGTGCTCGGAAACGTACTGGGAGCCAATGTAGGTCTTTCAGGACCGGTGTTATGTGGTCTCGGTGGCCGCTCCCAGTCACCAGTCTAGCGGCCGCATTCTGGATTAGTTGTAGTTTCCGGGTCATCTTCAAAGGTAGCCCCACGTAGAGCGCATTGCAGTAGTCCAAGCGAGAGATAACTAGAGCATGCACCACTCTGGAGAGACAGTCAGTGGGTAGGTAGGGACTCAGCCTGCGTACCAGATGGAGCTGATAAACAGCTGCCTTGGACACAGAGTTGACCTGTGCCTCCATGGACAGCTGTGAGTCTAAAATGACTCCCAGGCTGCGCATCTGGTCTTTCAGGGGCACAGTTACCCCATTCAGGACCAGGGAGTCCTCCACACCCGCCCGCCTCCTGTCCCCCACAAACAGTACTTCTGTCTTGTCAGGAATTCTCAGTAGAAATTGATTGCCTCTGCTGCTGTATATTAGGTGGGTGGCAAACTGGGGAAAGGCATTGTATGTTGTGGTTCTATGACTCTAGAATGTTCTCCCTTAGCCAATGAGTCTGATGTCTAAAGCTTATCAAGCTAAGACCTTTTTAATGTCTAGGTTTCTAAATATCTTTTTAGTAGGCTTTAAGTTTTAACCACTGCTTAAGTACTGGTCTGCAAGTATTACCTTATGGTTAGTAAGTATTAACCTTTTGGGCCGTGGCCCTGGCCTGGTGGAACACTCTCCCACAAGAGACCAGGGCCCTGCAGAATTTGACATCTTTCCGCAGGGCCTGCAAGACAGAGCTGTTCAGTCAGGCCTTTGGGCAGAATGCAGTTTGACTTACTTTCCTTTGTATAAAACAAGCCTGAAGGAGGCCTTGTATCAGGCATCCCCAAACTTCGGCCCTCCAGATGTTTTGGACTACAATTCCCATCTTCCCAGACCACTGGTCCTGTTAGCTAGGGATCATGGGAGTTGTAGGCCAAAACATCTGGAGGGCCGCAGTTTGGGGATGCCTGCCTTGTATGATCAGTGGAAACAGTTGGTCCTGGCAATTATTAACCACTCTCAATTCCACCCTGGTAATTGCCACCTGCCTGGATTTTAACCTGTCTGAATTAATTTTAAGATGTATTTTAATTAATTGATGTCTGTTTTTATGCTTATGGTGTTGTTTTTATTATGTTAGCCGCTCTGAGCCTAGCCTCGGCCGGGGAGGGCAGGATACAAATAAAAATTATCATCATAATCATCTTCTCAGATGGGTGTGGGTGAAGCTCAGGGAGAAAACAACTCCTAAACCAAGGGGCCTAGTGGCCTCATGTTTGATAGTGCCAGCTTTGATAACTGGACTGGAAGAATCAAAGCTAGCCCTGGGCCTGTTCATGGGAGTAAGCTAGGAAATATCTTTTTATGCAGTGAACGATATTAATAAAAGGAAGCCACAAGTGCTGCCACACCAATGTAAAACATTCAAATATTGCACTTGGGAGAATGAAGAACTCGTATCATACCTTGATGCAACGCTACTAGAAAGAGAACTGCTTCTGCTTCTTTTCTTCCTTATCTTTTTAATTGTGCTTCTTTTATGAAAACGCAAGGCTGATTTGTAATCTGATAAGATGGAACTAATGTGTTCTTCAAAGAAGGCAGACAGGCGCAGGCTCATGCTGTAAATCTATTAAAATATTAAAGTGTATTAATATGACAAAAGAATTGAAGTTTGTCTCACATGTTAATTTCTGCCCGTAGTAGTTTACACAAATCAGTAGACACATGAAGCAAGATTAACTGTACAGAAGATCTCCATAAGGCTCCACAGCATCACATTCTCTGTTTCCCATGCACTCCAATGGGAACATTAGAAGGAATGTGCACAGTTCTTCACCCAGCCTTGTACTCTCCACAACTTAGCAGGTGCTTTTGGTCAGAATGTAAGGAGCCAACACGGATAGAGGGGAACACTGGATGGGGACAGGAAAGGGGCCACAGACTTCACATCTACACTATTGTTCTTTCCTGTTACATTGCTTGTCTGTATGTCCAAGTGCAGGAAAAATAGGTAGACGGGGGGGAATAAGGATCTGTTGAATTGTATCAAGATTCTCCATGAACAGGCACAAGACCCAAAATAAGGTATTATTTCAGGTAACACCAACTATATCTTTAAATATGCTTTAAATTTAACGTCTGAGACCTGTTTTGTTGTCCATATTAAAATCAATTACACATTCTCTAGCAACAAACCCAACATTTAAAGAACATCAGTACATATCCAGAAATAAATTGCGAAGCCATACTCTTGATCTTTTGCATGGTGTATACACTTTGGAGTTGCTGAAGATTAGCCTCACATCTTTACACAATTCCATTGGCGATTCATAGTTCCCTGCTTCTAGTGTTTCCCGAACCGTGGCAAAATCCATTGGTGTATCAATGATGTCTCTGTAATCCTTTAGAAATGTTTAGAAACATTAATGAACTGATTTCAACAATCTAATGTTATATTACTAATTAATGAAAAAGCAGAAAATAACTGCACAAGCCTGTATGAAAAACCATAAATCTTATACTGTCTTTTAAGCCTAGGAGCAAAATCCCCCAATGGAAAAAAGGCCTAAAATTTCTGAATGTACTACAAATCAGATGTACTGGCAGATGAACAGCCTCAACAAACAGAATGCATGAAATACCAAATACAACCACACCTGTAAGAGAGACAGAGAATAATATTTTGCTGAAAACTCAACATCATTGTCTTTTACTTAATAAAATGTTATCATTATTCTTCCACTTCAGTTTTCTAAGGTGAATGTTTCAGAAGAACATAATATTTTCAAAATACTCACTGGATATTCAAGAAGATCCACTGGTTGGCGAAAAGGTTCAGAATCCTCACACTGAAAAATTAGATTCAGCAATTCCTGGCACTGCCTCTTCCATGCCTGAATATCGTATGATTGAGCTCTATTACGTAACCTCCGCTTGGGCTGATGATCCTGGAACAGCAATATTGAATACGGCTTATCAAATAAGTAGCTGTTCTTGCAAATTAAAGAGAAAACTGATTATCCCCTTGTGGAAAAATGCTGAAGGAAAGAACAATATTCTGTGACCTCTCTCAAATTTTGAGGCCTTGCACTGTTACTTGAATTGAACCCAGTCAATTTTTAATATCTATCTGGTAAAAATCAGGAGAAGGAAGATGGGCTGCTGGTGGTACCCACCATTTGGAAATCAATAGTTTTAACATTTATTGAAATAATAAATAATATTAAACATGAAGATACACATAAACAAAGAGGCCTTATTAAATTTGTTTGTTCCCACTTCATACATAACCAAAGCAGAAATCTGATGTAAAACAAATATTACCTTCCTCTTTCTAGTAGAAGTGCCTGGCATGTTAATGTCTTTCTCTTCTTCCTTTGGGCAATAAAATATTCATGACATGATGCAGAAATACTAAGCATTTGAAATATACTTAACTTCTTCATATTTATTTACTTCTACTTCAGGCATCCCCAAAGTGCGGCCCTCCAGATGTTTTGGCCTACAACTCCCATGATCCCTAGCTAACAGGACCAGTACTCAGGGATGCTGGGAATTGTAGTCCAAAACATCTGGAGGGCCGAAGTTTGGGGATGCCTGTTCTACTTCCTTTCTATTAAGAACCTGTAAGTCTGAAAATATTTTTACACTTTAAGAAACCAGCATATGTAAACAGCAGCCACGGGCACTGCCTATGCTTGCTACTGCTGCTACTAGTTCCAATCGTTTCCTTGCCTGCATGAAGTTCAGTGTGTGATACAAGGTCCACAAATACCTGTAAAGTTATTACTAGAGTCGCTTTGGGGGCGGGGTATAAGCACAAACTTTATTATATACAAGGAGTACCCTATGACGAATCTCGTATTAAGATAGGGATGCATTTTCCAGAATCTCAAATTTTTAAATGGTGACTGTTTAAAACACACACACACACACACACACACACACACACACACACACGTGTATAGGGACAGTTATAAATTACATTATATCAGAATTTATGGATCTGATCAACATTTTCTTATACAGTGGTACCTCGACTTACAAACAACTTGACAACCGAATTTTTCGACTTACAAATGGGGGTAATGGCCGTGCGCTTACAAATGTTTCCAGTGGCGTTTTTCGACTTACGAATTTTTCGACCTACGATGGTGCCTTCGGAACGGATTAAATTCGTAAGTCGAGGCACCACTGTACTAACATAAAGAACATTAACCAGGCAATAATTTATCTTTCTAGCTTAATCTGAACTACACAAGTATTCTTTGTAAACTAGAATCCAAATTCTGCACTTTTATCCAAAAATGCACTCTATGGACCCAGTCAACTGGGTTTTATGTTGCACACTATGCTCCAGATGTGAGAGAGCTGGCAAAAGTATATAGCTTTGTACCAGCATATCATCAAAACAATAGCAGTGGCTCTAAGGACAGAGATTCTGAGGAAGCTACACACCTGCAATGAAATTCTCTGCATACAGAATGCTTAAGGCTTAAATACTTGATTTTACTAGAATTGCATTATATTTGGGGACAGAGGTGTGTACATGTATGTGTGATGCATAAACTTTCATGCAGCTTGTATGTAGAAATAATGTTCTCATAATTCACATTAAAAGTAAATTGTTGTTGCAATGAATAAAGCACACAAATACTACTTCAAATAAATTAGGGACTAAAAACCATCCTTCCTGTAAAGAACATGAGGAGCTTGAACTAGAAGGAATTTGATTATCATTGCCGAACCCCTCTCTGAAAGCTAAATTTGTGCAGAAAAATACTTTAAATAATATATATAACTACTTTCTAAAGAAATGCATGACATATTGAGTTAGCTTACCTCCTCCGAATCAGACAGGATTTTTTTCTTCATGGCATTATACAGTGGGATTATGTCATAGCAAGCCTGATCTCTGTTCAATAAAACACTTTGGATTAATGAGTTTATTTGCAGCCACAGATGCAGGGAGGAAGCAATTTTGGCTGATTCTTTTTTCCACTGCAAGCTCCTTGCTCACTGGGTGACCCACTAGAGTAGACTGGGAGACGGCACTGGGGGCTGGAGGTGGAACTGAAGAGTCTTCCCTCTCCCTTCCACCAGTGGGAGCCTCCACTGGATTAGAGTCCCTTCTATTAATGGAAGGAACCCTTACGCTCATGGAAAACCAAATCAGGATCTAAATGTCTATACAATACAAAATTTTATTGTTTCATGTTATTGGATTATAGCCAAAGTAATGCCAGCAGAGTCCCCTGGTGCAATGCTTCCATTCCCTCTCCCCAATCTTCTGAAGAAGTTTCCTCAACTTTCCAGAGCTGATTTTGAGGGTGTGCACCATAGCTGCCAAGTTTTCCCTTTTCTCGCGAGGAAGCCTATTCAGCATAATGGAAAATCCCTGAAAAAAAGGGATAACTTGGCAGCTATGGTGTGCACAGAGCTGCAGGGGAGAGGATAGAAAGTTCCATTCTGCTATCACAAGGCTTTTGCACTGGCAGAATGGGAGCATGGGATACTGCCCAACATTAGGAAGGTTTTAAGTATCAATATGCCATTTTTTTAAATGGTAATGTTAACAATGTTTTCTCCTCTAAACATGTAAAGAATATGCCTAGTATAAAACATTGTCTTTCTTTGTATCTTTCTCAGATTATATTTTTCCTGCCTCTCTATCCAAAGCCACTTCTACTCAAAAACAAAACAAAACAAAACAGGAAAACCCCATGCACAAGCAGCTTCTAAGCTTTCAGCAATTAATTTGCAGGATTTCAACTACCCGGCTTTCAACCACACCAAGTTGAAATCACACAAATTAATCACGCATAAGATGCAATCGTACTATATTCCCAATTCCTTGCCTTCCAGTAATAAGAACACGATTAAATGAGTCCACAATGGAATTTACAACACACTACTTCAATGGATGTTGTTTCTGGAAGAGTGGTAATTGCTGAAAAAATGAATTCTCTTATTCACAATAACAATTAATGGTTCACTCTTACCCATTGTAAACATACATTGTAAATAATATTCACTATAGATTAAAAGCATGTAAATAATTCCTATGGTTTATGCTATTTCCACAATATGCACTGTGGGTCTGTTCATTAGCTTACTTTATGAAGTGCAGCAGCAGATCTGTGACAAATTTGGCAGATTTAACTATGGGACTTCCTGGTTCATTGAACGTCTGTGTATTGTATTCAATATACCGAACTTCCCACATAAGTGAAGAAAGTCGCCTTTGAAAAAAAGAACACATGCGTATCACAGAAAAAAATAAGTTTTGAAATTTTGTTCAAAATATGTAAAGACATGGAAACGAAGAGTGATGTTCAGTGTTGTACAAGCAAACTTCTGATAACCTTCCTCTCTGTCCCTTCCACATCCCTGAAATCTTCTAAAGAGGGTCACTTCTGGAACAATTTTTGGGATACACATTTCTCAAAGTAGGGCTAAATTAATAATATGGACAAATTGTCAGAAATATAAAACCATCCTGAGAAGAAAAAATTGTGAGCTTAATACATGACTGCTTCAGTCAAGGCAGGCACAAACTGAATTATGGGACCTACCTACTTCCTGCCTTTGACCACTAGGTGGAGCCATTACATATTTAGATTTTAATGGATCGGATTGGGGACAGGTCTTCCATAACTGCGGCACCACCAATGAGGAAGCCTTTGTTCTGTTAGCTGCCCACTTTATCTCAGATGGCAGCAGCACTCACTGTAGGCCCTCCACTGCAAATGTATAGGTATGTATATCTGGCAAACGGCAGCCCTATAATTACCCTGGGTCCAAGCCATGAAGTTTTAAAGATCAATGCCAACACTCTGAATTAGTCCCAGAAATGGACTAGAAAACAGTGCAGTTGGCCTAGAGAAAAGAGATCACAGAATACAGTGGTATCTCGGTTTAAGTACACAATTGGTTCCGGAAGTCTGTACTTAACCTGAAGCGTACTTAACCCGAGGTATGAGTGTAATTGATTCCGGAAGTCCGTACTTAACCTGAAGCATATTAACCTGAAACGAACTTTCCCATTGAAAGTAATGGAAAGTGGATTAATCCATTCCAGACAAGTCCGTTGAGTACTTAAACTGAAAGTACTCAAACCGAAGCGTACTTAAACCAAGGTATGACTGTACAGTCATACCCCGACATCTGAACGCTTCGACTTCCGAAGGTTTCGACTTCCGAAGTCGACAACCCCGGAAGTCTTATCACCACGCGCGGGGGTTCTGCACCTGCACCTCGACTTACAAAGACGGCTGCAGAACAGATCGTCTTCGTAAGTCGAGGTACCACTGTACTGTGTTGGTTGGTTCTGGTTGCTTGGGTTATAAGGACAGGAGGCTCAAAGGGATAAAATTATGAGCTTATAATCAAAAACACCTCCTGCAGCTTCCTTTTAAGCAGTTCCAAGAGGAACAGCAGCTTTAACCTAAGTACTTGCTCAGTTAGAAAAACAGTTAAGAAAAGAAGGGACCCATAAGCCATTTAGGATTTCCTTTAGACAAGAGGCAATCTACATCAAGGTACAGTAGGCTAGCATTGCGATATTTAACCATAGGACAAGAAAGTCTTATACACCAGTTTGACTTTTCATTGTACATCACAGTAATTGATCTGTGCTGTACACAGCTCAGCTAGAAGCAAAAGCTGCCCAAGAAATTACCCTAACATATATAAAATCACAAACAAAATGTCTAATAATTTTTGGAAACACCAACAATAAAATAAACTTAAAACAAACCTGTAAAACCTATTTTCCAGCCTCTGTTTAATTGTACTAAGATCAGTAGGATATGCAATGACAGTGCAATACATTGGATAAGCTTGGAAATCCACAGGAGCCACAAAAGCAGAAGCAATATCTAAACACAAAACAAAGATGTCATTACTACATCAGTAATAGGGAAACAATCCTCTTAAGGTGCAGCAGTAATTTGAGTGAGAGAGTGCCTAGCTAAAGAGGGAAGCTAATTCTACTAGTCTTTCAGTAAGAATGTGATATAGAAGTGACACTTTTTTTTTACTTGTAAGGTACTGAATATTTGTATTCTATGACCAACACACACAAAAATATTTTCTACAAAGTCCATCTCATGCATGCCATTTTCCTGCATAAAAATGAATGCCACAGATGAAGTGGACTGAAAAACTTGAATTTCAGTAAGTGCTTTGAGAAGAATTTTAATACAGAAAGCCAAATAAAAAATATGCAGGAATGTGACACTATCTTAATGGATAGAAATGATTAAAATCACTCTTATTTTCCCTTCTTTCACATTAAACATTACCTAAAGTCATCAGCTGGTTTATCCCTGAAATTATTCTTTCACATTCATCATCACGAGTCCTGGAACCCCACTCTCCTTCCAAAGGCTTGTAGATTAATGATCTGCTTTCAATATTAGTTAAAGGAACACTAGTTCCAAGCTCTTCTGGAAACACAGCTGAAATAGACACAAAATGAACATAATAGCTGATATAATTATCCTTGCAACTTAAGAAATTCCATACCAATTTTTTAAAAAACCCACAATGATATGAACAATTCACAGCCCACTCTTATTTATTAAGAGCAGCTAACAGATTGTGGAATATTATAAATGCATTTGGAAGAAAAACAAATATTTCTGCATTACAGAGCATCTTCCATTATTAACATGCAGGTTTCTCTCTCCCCTTTTACTTATACAGAGTCATAGCTAGCTATGGTGTTTTTTTGTTTAAAGAATGAAATGTCTTATCTATCCTTAAGGGGCTGGACTCAGTTATATGGATGAAAGGCTATACAGTATACATTTGAGCTACAAATCTACATTTTTAATATATATAATTATTTTTACATTATTGCAAATCTTCTTGCTTGAGGTCAGCATGTAAATGAATTCCTCTCCACATTACACAAATATAATGATAAACATTCTTGTTAACCAGTCTGGAGTCTGGCATTAAGCATTTAGGGTTTCTAGGGAAGAGCTAAAATGAGACTCTTAAGTAGCTAAGTTTGAAGAATAATGTTAGAAGGCACAAAAGAAACTTATAGTTAGGAGAAATTATGTCTCTCCTAGCACTAGGGTACACTAAAGCATTTTGTAAACCATTAAACCACTTTGTAACCTTGACAATTCCAACATTTAGTAGTAAAAGCTTTTCTTTATAAAAGTAGAGGCTGTTCCATATAACAAGCGGTTTATGAAGTTTCTACTTTTCTTCTCACTGCACTCAACATGGCAAGTGATCAGCATTACTTCCACCTTTGGAACTATGGAGATGGGTGGGGTACATTCTTGCAGTTGCATAGATTCCTGCCCCTTTTCCAAGCTCCAAGGTTGGAACCAAGGCAGAAAGTTATTTAGTTGCTCTGTTGAGGAGGTGACTAGCACTTCTTGCCTCTTGCCTTTTCTCTCTTCCTGTTTGTGATGAATTGTTTACATTGATTGAGATTCTTTAAATTACGTATTTTAATGTTATTTGTATTTTATAGGAAATGACGTGTATAACAATGTATCACTGATGTTTATTTATTTCCCTTTGTTTTTCATACTTTTCTGTGAATTGCTTTGGGGTGTACTTGTATAGAAGAACAGAATACAAATATAGTCACTGACTGAAAGTTGTATCCAAAAGCATTGCTCAGCAGACAGATTTTTATCAGTGGAACAGGAAGGAATGCAATTATCCACGATTCCCCGTCTCCCTTGCAGCTCTCATCCAATCAGCTCTGGAGGGTTGGGGACCCAAATAGCTTGCCAAGTGCCGCTATCTCCATACAGCTGTAATTCAAGTGATCACCAACAGCAAAGTGGGGGATTTAACTACAGTTCACATCAGCCAAAGCAACCATGACCAATGGCTAAAGTTAATGTGAGTTGTAGTTCAGCAACATTTGAAGGGCCAGAGGTTCCCCACACCTGACCTACATAAACAAATTAATTTGGACAGAGTCTTCATTCTACCACTTTACCACTCATGAGTAGGAGCAATCATCATAATACTTCTAAAGTGTTAAATTTAATCAATTTATATATCATTATCTGTTGAACTTAACAGAGTAAGGATTTATTACAGTGAATCCAGCAGTGTTATGAACTCTGACCTTGGAAATTCACCCCAGCAATGCATTGGAAGGACAAGTTTTGGAATCTTTGCAAAATGTTTGCTTCCAAGTAGTTAAACAAAAAAATGTTTTAATTTCTGAAAACCAGGCAACCAAAATGCAATGTTCATTTTTTAAAAAACAGGTAACTAGTTATTTCACAGACATTTTATTAATGTAATAAAGAAATTGATTCGTTTTTCCTTCTTTTATAGCATAATCAGCTTAACTTCTTTATAGTTCATCACATACGTACATAGTAAGTTCTGTCTCCTTTCTGTACATCTAGGGGAAAGTAGACACATACCATTGTTTGGTATAGGCTCCATATCCCAAGGACTCATTTTCTCAGCATCTCCATTGTCCCAACTTCAAGAGAGCGAGAGAAAATTACAATCAAGTTAAAGTTACTATTACTTATCTGAATATGTAGATGATCAACACTTTACCCCAAAAATATTTTCAACAAAATGCAGGTAGAAAACATACCAGCTAATAATTAAACACACATGAGGTTAAAAACAAAAAGAGAAAAATAAAACCCCATGTATGAAGCAAAAGCTACTAACCAGACATTGTAGCACTGAAACAAGCTGTCAGGATAATCAGGCTGAAGAGGTTCTTGGCTTTCTATTGTTCCGAACCACCAAGCATCATCAATTACTGATCTAAATCGATCACCTGGACAAGAATACAAAGTCACGTCATTACTCCAGAAGGGATAGAACTGTATCTTAACAGTTTCTTATAATCATTACCAATATTATTAGAGGTACGTTTTGCCAACTATTGAACAAACAAGAAGATGAAACACCCTGACAACTTTCCATTAGCAGGACTGCATAAAGCTTCAGCACTCTAATGACACTGTTACAACCAGATAAGCTTGACAAAGGAAGATTCATTTCAGCGGGCTGCAAAATACTCCCAAAGGTAAGATGCCACGGAGGCCTTTTGTTATTAAAGAGGTCTGTGTCACATCCTCTAATCTCATGTTGAGACTGTATGACAGAAGCAGTCTGTTTCCAGATATAAAGGCAACCATAAATTTGGCCCATATTCCTTCCTCCTACTACAGCATTCATTTTCTCAACATCTAAGACATGAACAGTTCAAATACAGATCTGCATTCTGCATGTGGGCTTTAGCCAGCTCTGTTCACCTGGCTTAGAGGGCGAGGGCTGTTTCCTCTCCATTCAGTCCTCTCTCCCCTCCCCTATATGTGATCAGTACTGACAGCACTAACTATCTGTTCAGCACTAACTGCTGTTCCAGGGATAAAAGATGGGCCCTGAAATCCCATTTTCTGACTTACAATTACAGGAGAAGACAAGGCAGACAATACCGTGTTTCCCCTTTTTAAAGACACAGTCTTACAACTTTTTTCCCTCAAAAAAACACACAGTGGCTTATTTTCAGGGGGTGTCTTTTTTTTAAAAAAAAGTGCTGGTACAACTGGGACCCACTGGCTCAGGATGCTCGGTGCTCTCTTCTGCGCGCTGCTGGGCGCGTTGTTGGCGCTGCCAGTTCCGAGCGCCTGCAGGGTGGGGTGGGGGTGGCAGTGCTTTCAACTCCCAACCCTGTAGAAAGCAATGGAAGTTATGGACCGTAACAATCCTTAAGAGGCGCAGGTCTTAAAAAAAACCCTGGTAGCACCCTTGAAGCACAGCCTTCCAAAGTCAGGGGGGAAGAGGTCTGTTTAGACAAAGGAAAGGATCGGGGGTGATTCTGCACCTCGGGACCCACAGAACTACTTTAAAAATCCCAACCTGGGGGGGGGGGGGTCAAATAGTGAAGCCCCATAGCCCTGTAGCAACAGAAGGCGCATTCTGAAGCACCCGAGCTGTTCGGTTCCATAAAAAACCCAGGAATTGTAAAATTAACAACAATAATGGGGGGGGGCACTCTATCCAAAGAGTTAAGAAGGAATGGGAAAGTGTTGAGTTATATATGGAAAAATATGGAAAGTTAATTAAAGATAAAAAATAAATAATTATCGCAAGGGAAAAAATAACATCATAAAGGGTAATAATGTTAAATATAAAATAGACAACACAACAGAAAAAGCAAGTATATGACTAAATGAGATCGCACAGGAGTGAGGGAAGTGGGGAGAGAGGGAGGGGGGGTAAGGAATGGAAGGAGGCAATGGTTGGAGGAGGGTATAGGGGGATGTATTAAAGGAAAATTAAGACTGAGAAGCGCATGGTTTTTGTTTTTTAAAGATGCAAAGGCTTGCAATCAGGCAAAGTATAGAGCCCAACTTCCAGGAGACTGCGATCTACTCGCGGACTTATAAACTAGAGGTGATCTACCCCCGTTTTATTGGTGTTCAGGTCAAAGTTGTTTTTAGAGAGGGGAAATATCCCATTTTTGAGGTTAAAGTAAAAGTTCCTGACCTTTTTTTTATAATGAGGAAATGCTGCTAAAACTCCGTTCTTCATTCCACGAAGGGGAGAGGGGGCGGGGCCGGGTGCTCAAAGACAAAAGAAATGGAAAAGGAGCCAGCGATCAACTGCAGCCTCCTGGGGATCGACCAGCCTCGCATTCATGCAGCCGCCGGGAGAGGCAGGGGCTGCAGCCGAGTGCTGCTTCGCAAACAAACGGGGGAAAGTGCTTAGAACCCAGAGAATCCGGCTGAAAAACACGAAGCAGCAACAGCAATTGCACACACACAATCCCAAGCCAGCACAGTAACCAAGTCCCAAAAGCAAGAAAGGACTCAGCAAACACTGCTGCGGCCGGCGTTGCTGCTGCTGACTCGGGGAGCTCAGTGCTCTCTTCCGCACAGCGCCTATCACTATGGCTTATTTTCGGGGTACGGCTTATATTTCTCAAATGCTTAGAAATGCTGCTATGGCTTATTTTATGACTATGTCTTAAAAAGGGGAAACACGGTAGTTTATTCATTCAGAACATACTCCTAAAAATATTCTAAAACAAAAATGTTTAAATTCTCTTCAGTTAGTTAGGTTTTTTTTTCATACCCAACTGTATTGCAAAAGTAATATTGATTTTGAATGTTATCTATGTTAGTATTACTAATCAATACTAATATTGATTAGTATTGCCAAGCAATAAAAGATTGTATCATAATTCTATAGTCAATTGTATAGTATAGAAACGAATTTTTAAAATTTTCCACTTTAATAATTACTTCTAAAATTCATGTGAGGTAACTTGTTTTAACGTGACTCTCTATATGGCTTCCTGTTTCACTCATCCACCCCAAAATCTGAGATCTTGGTTCAAAGGACTTCTGTTCTTAATCAAGAAGCTCAGGCTTTGCAGGCCTTTAATTAGCTGGCGAATAAGCCATGTTGCCACAGTTTTCTGCGTTGACCTAGTCAGCTCAGCTTTTACCTTCCTTAAAAAAGTAAATGCAAAATTGGGAAAATACATTAAACCTGGCATCTCTTAATTCAAAGCAGAAAACTTAGCTGGTTTGAGTAAATAATCCATATTTATATTTAATGTTCAGAATTATAATTAACGCCTCCCAAAATTACTGATACAGTGATTGTATTAAAGGTACTGTCAGGGGATTGTTGCGGCTACTCCCAAGTAAACACGCCCAAGTCTGTTCTGTCTTTAACGGTTTTATTGTGCATAGTATTTACAGAATACATGACCTCCTAGTCACTCGCAGAATCCGGCAATGGTGCCCTTCTGCTCCTGGGCCAGCATAACAGCTTGGGAACCCCGAAACGCCGCCCTCTAACCTTGCGTTTGGGCGCGCCTCAATTCGGGCACCGGAAGCGGCTGTGCTCCCTCTCCTACTTGTTGGCTGGAGTAGTGCAGGGGCTCAGATACATCGCTGAGCCGTCCCTCCTCCACTCCGCTCCCATCCTCATTTCCTCTCCCTGACCCGCTGCTGCCGCTTTTGCTGGGCGAAGTGTTGGTCGGGATGATTGGGGGAGGCTCCCTGTAGGAAGGCCCCCTGACAGGTACTTTACCTATGTTCCAGCGTCTGTGTTTTGCATCATCAAACTGCTGCCTTAAGACTAGGAAATCTATAACATCTGGCATGTCATGATACCTGGATATAACCAAAATAAGACCAAAATATTAAGAAAGGCATTTGCTATTTCATAGCCAAAAGTATTTGAGAACATATCAATGCCAAGTAAAGATTTAGTAGACCTTGTAGAAGAACTTCAGTGTTTTTCCCCCACAAATACACTGAGGGATAAAGTAGAAATTTGGTAGGAGACCAAATTAACACTGAATTGCTGGGATGTTGGGGGGGAGGGCTGATTAAACTGAAGCGCGCACACAGAAGTATAGCCCATTACTGCTCTCTTATCTTCTCTTGACTTCTATTTTCAACAGGTAAAAGAAAGGGAAGCAGGAATGTCTTTCAGAAGCTCAAAGAGATGAATATTTGAAAGTTACTTAGGAAGCCCTTTTAAGCTTCATTTTATAAGGACCTTTTAATTTAGATCTATTGAGAGCATATTACAAACACTTATTTAGCCACAAATATTACAACAGCCATATGTGAACAGTGGTCCTTACTTCATTGTAAAAGATCCTCCAGTCAATTTACCAGTATCTGGGTCAAGAAAAGCAAGTTTAAGGCAGCAAAGTGTAGGTAGCCCAACTTCATATTTTATTCCAACTATTTTCATGAGTTCTTGTTCCTGATGGAAACAAAAAAAGCCCTTGCATTCAATATACTAAGAAAACACAACAGAAATATCTAACATATGACAGCATAAGTAGTCTGAGAGTTCTAAGCTTTATCATATATTTCCTTGTATTCTGAAGTGAAATGGAGTCTACTTTTTATTAATTTTTTGATGTATTTACTGTTGTACATTGCTTCAGTGTCTTAAGATGATAGAGAATGTGATTCAAATACTACAGTACATGAGAGGGTGCTGAGGAGAAGGCAAGGTGGTCTATGAATTATACAGAAACTTAATATGCAAACATTATACAAAAACATAAGAAAGAGGACTGTGTTAACAGCAACTCTTCATTTGACAATATATTTATCCTTTGCTGTCATGTCCACAAAACATTGGAACTGCCCCCTACTTACAAGAAGTTAGGAACAGTCAATGGCAGCAAGGGATGGGGGGAAATGCACACAAGATAGGAGAGGTTCAAGGAGAAATAATGCCACCTTGCCATGGTTTGTTTTAGAGGACAATCCTATTTATGTCTACAAAGTAATAAATCCTTCTGAGTTCAGGGGAGTCACTCCAAGATAAATATGTACAGAACTTAAAGGGGGAAACAGAAGAGACATACCCGTAGTTCTATCTTATGCCATGGCTGTTTCTTGGGATTAATGCTATATATTTTATTCTTCTTTGCCATTAAAACATACGCTTCATGGCCTTGTCGGAAATAGTATACCTTAAGAAAAGAACAGAGACTTTTAAAAAATGCCACCTGACTTGATGTGTGAAGAAGTTGGTGATTCAAAAACATTAAATGTCTAGAGATATTTTTCTTGATATTCTTTTCTTTTTAAAACTTGGGAAGTCCATTTACCCAGCTGCATAACGCATACTTAAATATCAGAGAACATGCAATTTGTCATTTCTACTTCCTGACCAGCGGCCCCCTCTTCCCTTACCTCATTTTCACTGTTCCAGTCATGTCCTCTGCTACAATTCTATTTCTCCTCCCGCTAGCCTTTTCCTTTTTAAACACAACAGTCAGACAGCATTCCATGGCTACTGAGCATGCTCCTCTATCACTGGGGGTTTTGATGGTGGGGGTCCTTTAAGAATCTACCCCCCTATATGATTCTTTGCACTTCTGCAGACATAGGGATTCCTCCAAGCCTGCTGCTACTTCTGCAGGAGTGGTGCTGTTTTAACTATCTAAGCCACTGTACTCACACCTGAATATAAACACAGAGAACAAGTATGGCTCTGCAACAAAGTGTTATAGCGTGGCAAATTCTGTTAAGGGTTCCAGCTACTGCATTCCACTCTCTCCCCTCTCATTTTTATTCCACAACATTCACGTAGAATTCCATGGGCACAAAATATACTGCTCTTATTGGGCTACTTTTGTTTTTACCATCCACGGGTTATGTGGGGTAGACAACTGGCGCCCAATCCCAGCAACATTAAAAACTCAAGAGTTTTTCATAAATGTCCAGAGGCAGCTCTCTTCCATCCCTGAGGACATTTAAAATTAGCTTTTCAGTATGAACCATAAATAGCCTGTGTAAACAATGGGACAGTGAAATGGTTCTCTCTACCCTTTTCATATATGTGTTTTTTCCTTCTATCCTCTCCTGACAGCAATTCTGTTCTATTATTTCTCTCCCTCCCACCCCCTCATCTTCTTTCTTCCTCCATCTCTGTTCCAGGGGCACTTTCCATTGTGTTGCCCCCCTCCCCGGGCCAACCCCCCCCCACAACTCCATTATTTTCTTTGCACTTCTGCAAACCTCAGGGTTACCCCAATTCTGCTGCTGCCATCCCTTTTGTGCACAATTGATGCCTAGACAGAGCACAGCATAAAGGGGGGGGATTTTATTTATGTACCTCATCTCCCATTTGTGGTACAAATGGACATCGGCGAGGAACAAGGTCTGTGATCCACACAGAAGGCAGCCAATCTTCCAATGTCAAGCCATTTTCTGCCAACACTCCCACAGCCAACCTCTAAAAGAAACCCCCCCAATAAATCCAAATTAATCTCTAGCATTTTTTATTTTATTTTTTAAAAAACTGCATTTACTGAAAAATATATTTTATTTGAAATATTTTGGTTAGCCATCCTGGGGTAAAAAACGAAATAGGAGAATGTTTGTAACACCCCTTGCCTACATAGGACTCCCACCACAGGTCCTGCTTCTTATGCTAGATTGTGATAGAACTCTGGAAATGAAAGATTGTGTATGTACTAGCACAGGCATCCCCAAACTCTGGCCCTCCAGATGTTTTAGACTACAATTCCCATCATTCCTGACCACTGGTCCTGTTAGCTAGGGATCATGGGAGTTGTAGGCCAAAACATCTGGAGGGCCACAGTTTGGGGGTGCCTGTACTAGCACATCTGTTCCCATGTGTGCATGGAGGGACCATGGGAAGGCACAAGTGGGTGGGTGCTTTGTGGGAAGCCACATATTGCACTACTGTAAGGCAACTCAACCACTTCCGCTATACCTCAATTTGCAGTTCATTTGCTTCATCCCATTGATCCACTGGTTGCCACTAAGAATTGACCCAGACTCTATCTGCATAATTTAGCTCTGTTGCAAGATTCAGTTCTCATTATGATTCTAAGCATAATGGAACCCTGGGAGCTAACTTTTTTCAATGGGTGGATATATAGAATAGTGCAGGGATGAAGAAACAGCTCTCTGTAATACAGAGAGAATCTTCTTATTGCATACAAACTGTTATTTACTGAATCTGTATTTTCTAACTATCAGGTCTGAAATAAATTCAATTGTGTGATTTGGGAAACTACCCAAAATGTTTTTCATTAATTTAAAAAATGTCCAAATGCAACGCTGCTCTAGCTACACTGTTCTCTGTCACACCACACAGCCATTAACAGCAACTACAGTCTGGAAAGGATTCCAGGAGGGAGAGGGAGAAAGGGAAAGCCTATGTTAAGTGGCTGATCCTTTTCCAGCTCAGCTGCTTGTTTGTTTGTTTTAAGTATATGGTTTTCAATGTGTCCATTCCTTTTCCTTAATGTTTGGAGTTGCTTTGAGGAATACAGTTGGAAAGTAGAAAACAAGTCTATTAGAATCTAAACGCACAGTATCAAAATTTTCTACAAGCTTGAATTTACCTTGGTTGTGCTTACATCCACATTATTAAAATAAAGCCTAATTGAGGTCTTCAAAGTAAATTTTCAGAAATCTGCTCTGGGATTGGGAAGCCCTAATGAACAGTGTGGGATATGGTACAGAGGGCTACAGACAGAGAAGGGGTTTGACAGAAATGTCAACTTAAGATCCAAACCATTATCTGGAAAAGCCCTACAAAGTAGTAGAAAACACAGAAGCAATACAGGAATACAACCAAGGTTGTTGTTGTTCCAAGTCCCCAAACAGCTTTTATGTGGCTGTCCTCTATGACAATGGATTAACATAAAAGCATTTCACAGGTGAATGATTAAAAAAACACCAAAGTGCATTCAAAATGCACAAGGAGGACAGCTACCATCACTACATTTAATCTGAATGAAAGTCACACTGCCTGGGAACAAAACTACTCTACTAATGGGTTGGATCAAAGAGATTCTCTTCTGTTGATGAAAGGATTCCTTTCCTGTGTATTTAACACATGCAAGACTTCAAAACTCTTGCAAAGTAAAAAAGAAAGTAGCACGTTCAAGTTCATAAACATGTAAGTACATTAATGTAGTGTGGTGGGTGCCTAAAAATTATAACTGCCATTCATAGGGATCAATACTGACGACAATTAAAGTAACATTACTGCTAATCAGAAGAATGTTTATACTGTATTAGCTAATATTCTACTACTATAATACAACCTTTTGCTTTCTCTCTTTGGGTTTCCTTTTCTTTGGTGATGTTGGACCGTCTTTGTATTCAGTATCTTTTTTTCTTTCCTTTCTGATTTGCTTTTGCCTCTGTTTTTCAGGACCTTCCTCATCTTCTGAGCTGCTTTCTGCTTTCTTAGTCTTAATTTTAGGAACTTTCTTTGGTGGTTGCAGATTAATTCCAGCATCTGCTGTCCAGTCCGAATAATCACTAGAATAGTCACTAGAAGAAAGAACAAGCCAATACTAAATTCATGCAATTCATCCAGCTAGGATTTAAAATCTAGAGAGCTATGCTAAGAAGATTTAAGTGTTTCCTACCCCACCTTTACTAGAACTAGAATTGATTGAATCTACATGCATTTCCTGAATGAATTGCTAAGGGATGAACAGATGGGATTTCATAAAACATAATCCTAAGCATAAAAACAGGTATACAAGAGCAGAATGTATTTTTAAAAAATAAAAACTACCAAATTATGAAACTTTCCTTAAATATTCCAATTAACACATATTTAATCTTGTTTCTAATACAGCAGTTAGCTTTGGATCCCAATTACAAATATAAGCTTGAAAATATAGGTTAATGCTACTTATATTTAACATTTACTGTACTTAAAGTAACATTTCTAATGTTTTAAAATTTCCTGTTTTCTAGTTTATACTAACCAGGTTTAGGTTACCATTCTGTGTAACACATGAAATCAGTCACTTGCAAAAATGGAGAACTACTTTTCCAATCTCGTTAAATATACTTCTGCAATTAAATATTTAAGAATAATTGTCCTACTGAACGCCTCAAAAAATAGACCCACGAAGTACTGCTTTTAATCACTGTTACACTGCCTCTTCTGTTATTTAAATTTTTTCATTTTGTGCATTGGCTCAACAATGCTTTGCCTTTATCTAGTGACCCATGTATACAGACTTTGCAAAAATATCAATACAGAATATTTTTGACAAATTTCCAGCTCCTTCATTTACTTAAACTAAAGTTTCCCTCTAGACCAAAATATATTTATGCATGTTTCTTCAATGTCTATCTTAAACTATTCAAACTAGAGGAAATCAACTCTCAATGTTCAACTTTTGCTTTAGCTTAGACCAGAAAATCTTATAGACTATAGCTGGGACCTAGAAACACTTGAACTATATATGCAAGGGATATAGGACTGCTACCCTAGAGCATCTCACTACCTTGAAAGTGGGTTTTGATGTATGGAAGAGACTGGTGCTTAAAAGGGGAGGACGAAAATCCCCTGTGCATGTACAGCAGCTTGGATACAAGGCTAAGTATTTTCTGTTCTCTTTCTTTTCCCTTTTTTTTGCATTCCATAACTGTTAATCCATCTTTTCTTAATCTCATTGTTTTTATTTTTTTCCTTTTTAAATTTCTTTCTTTCCTTTATGCTATATAGAGAGTGCACACACAGGCATTTAACAGCCTTTATGGACCTTTATATTCAGTCTCTTACCTAGAACTGCCATCACTGTGCCATGCTTTCCTCTCATCTTCAGATGTTCTGCCATTTGCAACAACTACTTCTCCCTCCTAAGAGCAAGGGAATATAATGTTTGTTTATAGCAAGTAATACATACTAGAATATAATATCTATCCACATAAACAACATAATATAAACATTATATATATATATATATATATATATATATATATATATATATAATGTGTGTCCAATAATATTTCTTCTAATAAATATTAGTTGGGTTGGGTCTAGACTTGCCCCCCATGAGCAAAGGGCTCCTTCTGTTCACAAAGGCAGAATCAGCTTCCAGCAGAGGTCCCTTTGTTGTAGATTCCTCTCCAATTTTCATCTACTGCTCCCTGCACTCCCCCACCCACATGCTGTTTCCTGGTAGAGGGGTCTGGCTGCCTGGCATGATGAACAGAAGCCCTCCACACTGCAGCACTGCCTTGCTAAAGCAAGTATGTCAATTTTGATGTATACTTAAATGTCACACAAAAATTTTGACCCACCACCAACATAAATTTGAATGAATGCTACTGTGACCGTCCCATAAAATATAATTCAGTGTCTTACTTCTGAGGAACTGCTTCCTTTTTCCGCATCTTCATTTGGCCTGGCAGTTTCTTCCAATGCAAATCTAGTACGGTAGTTATGCTGGTTGGCCTGTTGCTTTTTTGAATCACCAACATCTAATAGATGATCATGAGAATGATTCTAGGAAGACATGAAATAGCCATTACAAGAAGATACACAAGAAGTCACTGTTCCCAAATTATTTTTGATGAACGATCTTAACATGTAGATTGAATTTTTAAAAAAGATTTAACTTTATATGGTTTTTATGATATAGAAGATTGGGATGAAGCAACTGCAACATTTTATCTAAGTATACAAAAGTAGGGTTCTGCTTGTAGCAACTGATCCAGTTCACATACTGCTACAATGTCCTAGGGCATGTTGAATTTTTCATTTTTCAAATTCAAAAAATGAGTGGTACTAAAAAGTGGTAACACAACTTGGGAATTCAAAAATGTTTTGTTTAAATTAATATAATTTAGTTTTGCTTGGTAAGTAAAATGTGTGTAGAATTACACAGAAATCAGTAAAAATAATTTCCAAGTACTTGCAGTTATATATTAATATTATTCAGCGTTCACATTTAGCTTACATTTTCAGAAAGTAAAATTAAAATTATTTGGTTTTCCAAAAGCAATTTATGTGCTGAATTCCTCACACCCAAAAGCATATTTTAAAGACGCCCTCATAGAAGAAATTTCGCAAAAAAAAAATCACCCCTAAAAAGCCATGCCCTACTATCCCATATACCCTCAGCTTTCCATAAGATCTGCCTTGATATGGTTGAAATCCTGTTCTAAATCATATCAGACTTCTATCCCAATTATATTTGAGTCTTCTCAGCAATAATTCCTACTGATGGCAATGAGGCTTAGTTGCAAGAAATTCTGTTTAGGGCTGCATCCTTCATGAGGGATTACATTAGAGACAATGGTTCACTGCTTACCTTAGGTAAAGATGGTATTTTATTCTCTCTAGGAACATGAGCAATAATGTGTTTTCTTTTCTCTTCTGACATGTATAACTTGATTTCTTCTTCTCCCTTTGCTGTTCTCCATTCCTCCTGCCTACTACAAAAGAGAAATTTAGATACTAATGTGCACGTTATTTTACAGTATAATTCTACATACGGTAGAATTACAAGGTCCATGGCAATTCCTGAAGAAGAGGCCATGTGCCCACACACTTCAATATGTTCTATGTTTGACAACGTAGGACTCCAAAGTAGTTATACCAACATAAATCAAAAACTCCTTCTGCAGTTTTAAAATAGCATACCAAAAATTTTAATCCCCTCAAAAGGTGAAAAAGATGATAGATCTGTACACACATTTATTCATATTCACAAAACTGAACAATTTTGTAATGAACATTTTAGAGTTCTAAAATGTTCTGTCCAAAGAATGCACACCCACTTCTGGCTCACAGAATTAACCCATATTTTAAAATTAACCCATATTTTAAAAACAGGTGATTTTTCCCTGTGTCATAAAGATGAACTTTTAACAGTACCGTAGAACATCTCTTTCTGCAACATTGAATAGATACTGTAAAAGATAAAGAATGATTAATTCAAGGCTAGATGTTCAGGACTCTAATGGTATAGATTCTCCAGAACCAACATGGGTGGTAGTTTTTTGTTTTAAAGGTGACCACTAAGGACATAATAGATATACTCCGGGCACAGCAAGTGAAAGAAGAGATTCTGTATCATCAGCCAATCCTCCCATAATAAATTTGGAAACACTGCTTGTTATATGGATTTAAAGAAAAGCAAAAGCATCCTGTGGAGACTGATACCAGTTTGGGGCTTTTAAATGAAATATGTACAAATAACTTCCAAGGAAAGCCTAGCTATTCAAACTTAGCAACTTGATACCAAGATACTTGAATTTACCTAGCTACTCCTGTTGACAGCTCTGGCACCACAACCCTTCGACTCCATGCCACTAGGTCTCTCTCAGTAGCTATCTCACTTCTTGGTGCATTGCTATGCATCTGCCGCACTCCTTCAATTTGTCCACTGCGTCTTAACCCCACATTTGGTGGTGAATGTACCTCAGAGGTAGAGTTTACAGAGCCTTTGAAATGAAAAACAATATTTTCAGATACAGGTAGGTAGCCGTGTTGGTCTGAGTCGAAGCAAAATAAAAAAATTCCTTCAGTAGCACCTTAAAGACCAACTAAGTTTATATTTTGGTATGAGCTTTCGTGTGCATGCACACTTCTTCAGATAAGTGTGCAGGTATCTGAAGAAGTGTGCATGCACACGAAAGCTCATACCAAAATATAAACTTAGTTGGTCTTTAAGGTGCTACTGAAGGAATTTTTTTAATATTTTCAGAGACAGTTCTAAGGGAATCTGATGCATAAAATTAATGGCTTAGATTGAACCTAATTCCTGTGAACAAACTCACTCACAGCATGTTACTGCTGGCAGAAAGGGGGATTTTCACAATTTCCCCATCTCCCCATGGTCCGGCTCAAAAGTTGGCTCCAGAGAGTTAGGGAACCCCCCCAGAACAGTGTGAAAAGTGGCACTGAAAGCCGTAGAATCAGGAAAAATCACCTTCCCAGCTCCAAGAGCCTTTGCTGAAACTGAACCCCTTCCACAGACAGAATATTTGTTCTGTTCACAGAAATACAACTCAGGATCTCAAGCAAGGTAATTAATTACAGGTAGATTAAAAATACAATTTCTAAATATAGTTTGGTAGCCTGGCAATCCGAATTAACCACCCTTATAAAGCACTACTGTAAGTCCACTATATTCAACTACTTACGGCTGTAAACTGTAAAATGGGTGCCACTATTGCCTTCTTCAGGTGTTACAATGATTGAAGTGAACACATGGAGGGAGCTAGCAGAAATTAGCACCCTACTTCTACTGCCCCCTCTAGAGGGTGAAAATCTGATGCAGGGAACCTGCTGTACTATTCTGTATTACTCTTGTACAAGGAGGCTCCCCACACAATGCAACTTCTGATTTTCCAGGGATCTATAATGCATGGGGAACCTTCGTGAGCAGAAGGCTCCCTGCTGCAAACAGTCACCTTTCGCAAGATGCTGTGTAACCAAAATGGCAACACAGCATAAAACTTGAGTATTCATCCCCACTGCCCTCCTTGTGAGTTCGCTCCACTCCTTATTTTAATGTCTGAAGACAGCTTATGTAACTCCCTTAAGCTTTCCTGCTAGTTGCAATTTGATGAAGTTCCCTGGTTTAAAAACAAATGCATTTATTACTGGAAAGTGATGAAAGGCATTATTATTGTGCTCAAGTGCCCCCTTTCCACAAATGTGATACAGCATACGGAAAGGAGGCAAGTCAGATTCTGCTTATTTGGCTATTTAAATAAAGAGTTATTTTACCCCTGCCAACTCTGTTAGTGTTGCTAGTTCCAGCCTCTCCTGATTGCCTTTGATCTTGCTCTTGTTGAAGTCTCTGTATCATGCTGTCCAAGGGGCTAACTTGCTGACTCAAAACCTGGTTCAGTCCTATGAAAAGCAGAATTTGAATTTAGTTCTTCAGATGATCCATAATTTCTCAATAAGTATTAGAAGTACTGGAATATTAGCAAGTGATTCCCCTTTGCATTAAAGCTAGCTGGAGGTTATGAATGTGAAATTGCCCCTTTATTAGTGATCATTAAGAGAGCATAAATAACGCTGAAAAACCATTAACATGATCTCACTGATTTTCCCATATGCACACCACTCTGTGAATTTAGTCTGGTAACAGTGCTAAGACATCTTCCTTGGAAATCCTGTTGAATACTGCATACTCAAATAAAACTTCAAAGGCCCATGCCAAGTTGAAGTTGTTGATACCTGAAGAAGTTACCCCCATCTGGGGAATAAGTTGCTCCTCTCTACAATTTTCACGTCCTGGAACTAATCTCTGGTATCTTGATGGATGAGGGTTACCATCAACATCAACTAAAAATGGTGGAGGCATGAGGTGAGGTGCTTGTTGTGTCTGTTCATCCAACACAAAGTTGTTGGCATCACGGATGAGAGGCCGATAATCACTGTGAAAGAACATCTGATCTGCTATCTGTAAATAAATCAAATTTTAAATTATAGACAAAACTAGTATTCCATTGTTATTTGCAGCTCTTTCCTATTATTATTTTAAGAGTCAACTGCAGAAGAGCCATAAAGCACTAGCAAGCTATAGAAACACTTGTGTTCTTTAGGTACAAATAGGAAAAGCTATTTAAATAGGAAAAGCTATGTAAATGCAGGAATATCTGGATATAAACCAGAGTCAGTTTAGATGGCCATGATAAGTTACAGATCAGGGGTCAGCAAACCTTTGCAGCAGGGGGCCGGTCCATTGTCCCTCAGACCTTGTGGGGGGCCGGACTATGGTTTTTTGTTTTTGTTTTTTTAAAAAATGAACGAATTCCTATGCCCCACAAATAATCCAGAGATGCATTCTAAATAAAAGCACACATTCTACTCATGTAAAAAAACGTTGATTCCTGGACCATCCGCAGGCCGGATTTAGAAGGCGATTGGGCCAGATCCTGCCCTCAGGCCTTAGTTTGCCTACCCATGTTCTAGATCCTGTACAAAAGCTACAACTGAAACAAATTTAAGCTGATTTCTGCACGATACCTTGTCATATTTGCTACTGGAGCCAAATCCAAAGATCAGAAGATGACCGTGAGAGTCTGTACAGGCAAAATGCTGGCCATCAGGAGAACACTTGCAGTCAAAGACTGCCCCATGTCCTTGTCCTTCAATCTAAAATACAACAACACACAATATCAACAAACTTCTAACCAAAATTATCATATTCTTTTCAAACACATGACAAACCTATTTTTAAAAGGAAATATGCTGTTAGATGAAAATTACATTCAGCAGTTTATTTTTTTATATCACTTGTAAGCAAAGTCAGATATACCATTAATTAAACAATACTACATTTCCTATCTTCTGACATTTTAAGAAAAAATATAAGGTTACTCAACTAAGTTTACACTGTCTTTCATATAGTTATTCTTAAGGAGGATATACAGTTTCCTCCACTATATTTTCAATAAAGACAAAGCTGTAATCCTAATATTCTATTGCTAGGAAGCGAGTCTCATTTGAAGATACTTCTGAGTAAACATGTTTAGGATCAGGCTATTAATGTAACTATCATTAAAAGCTGCAATCAAAATTAGTTTACAACATGGGAACAGAAGTATTTGACAGTTGCCCTTTGGTCTCATCTCATGACTAAGTGCTAAATTAGTTCTTGGCCTTCTTGCAAACCACAATGAATTTTGTATATTTAAATCACTTGCCCAATTGTTGCCACTGCAATAAGGATATTTGAACGAGTTGCTTTTTACTTTCAACCTGAACACTGTATTTGATTGATTGCAACTCATATAACGAACTGCAAATATTTTTAAAAAGAATTTACCTGATACTCATTTTCAGGTTTTCCACTTCCATTAATCCAGAACAAATGGGTTTTTGTTTTTCCCTGAAACCTGTCAACCAAGCACAGGTGACCAATCACCACTCTGAACTTTCATGCCCTATGTACTCTACCAATATTCCCAGTTGCAAAATAATTTCCGTGGTACTTAAGAGCAAAACACTAACCATGGCAAGGCAAGTGAGGAAATGGGGTTCCCTTCCACAAATAAGAGCTAGCTGAACCTTGCATTCTCTGAAGAAAGAGAATGATAAATAGTCCTATTTCTCATCAAGAAAATAAGGTACAGAGATTGTCTTGATTCGTGTATACAGCATAGCGGGCCCAGATATTATGGTGTAACTCCATGCTCTTCAAAATTCTAGATGTGCTTCTGGATCAGCAAACAAGAAGTCATAGTAATAAACATATTACTTGACAGTAAATTCCATTTAGTTCAAATAGAATTTACTTCCAAACAACAGGACCAAGGAGTAGAAGAAAAGCATTTACTATTCTATCATAAAAAGGAGTTAAAGAAGGGGTTGTTTAAGAGGATAAGCAACCTTTATTAAAGATAGCTACATAAATTTTGTATCAACTCAAGCTCTAAATGGCACAATTTTTAGTCTTTGATATCAAAGGGAAAGGAGGTTGGACCCTTTGTATCATGGGAAGGGAGGAAGTTATACAGCACAAGCTCAAAAATGCATTTGTGCTAACAATGCCTTTGATGGATACAGCCTTGTATCTCACATCAGTTGCTATTCGAACGTTCAATGCTATAAGACTTACAAGTTTGTCTACAAATTCATTAAACAGAATTAGTTTACTTAGAAAAGTCATCTGACTACCAGTTTAGTAGTTTTTCTTAACAGAACATTCAGAGCCTGATCCTATACATGTTTACTTGAAAGAAAGTCCTGATTTCAACAGGATTTAATCCCCAATAAGGGCAACCTAATTAATAGTGCAGGCTTAGGGTTGGAAAAGTGGCAGACGCTGAAAAGGTGTGCGGGAAGTACTGGACAACAGTAGAGATGTGAAATACTTAATTTTAAAATTAAGACTAGATTTTCAACAACCTGGATAGCCGTCTGCTACACTTAACAGCAAAATGGTGTGGGATAACCACAATTACTAACAGAAGCACCCTAAAAGATCACGAGGCAAGTCATTGGTTTGCACTGGCTCAGTTTTATCTATTCCTTTTATATAGCACTATCTTCAGCAAGAGACAACAACTGAAAAATGCAAGGGATTTACTGAATGAGCATGAGATGTGGAATAATCACGAGTATCACAAACCTTAATCTCTGCTTGATTTACAGTTTACAAGAACCCATTTGCTCTGAATTAGTAGATAGTATCATACTATCCAAAGAGAGTCTAGGCAAAAAGAATTCAATTATAACATTTCAATAAATCTCAAGTGCTCTTTTAAAGTTGGATTTCACCATAGAGTTTAGAAATGAGCAATATTAGCATGAGAAGAATTCCCCTAATTGTCATGTGCAGTAACTGTATACAAATAATGTTCCTGTTACAAGGGATAAAGGAAGTGGTCCTAATTCCTTCATACAGCAAGTTTATAGCTATTGGCAAACAATAACTGTTCTAGGCAACTGGACCACAGCCACATTCAGATGATCATACTTCTGCTAAATAAACGAAGATATCCACAAACCCTTTGTCAGTGTACACAGCCCTTTCTTGCAAGCCATAATTAAACCAGGAAATACATAAACAATAATTGCTTCTTGCTTTGCCTGAACTGGGAAACTATGACCACCAGTTTCAGAACAAGCCAGGATCTTAAAGCATGTTCTGAATTTGATTTATGATCCTGGTTTGTTCCAAAGCTGGTAACCACCATTTCCCAGTTTGCACAGAACAGAAAACTATGTTTAGCATCTGTTTTGCATTCAGGCACAGCAAGAAGGGAAGAGCACGTGAGCATGACCAAAAGGCTAATTTGTATCTTGGTCCATTGAGCAGGTAAGCATCTTGGTGAGCTTCTTTGTTCATCTGGTACAGTCGTACCAGGAGCTTTATGCAGCCAATCAGAAGCCATGCTTTGGAAGTCGAACCGACTTCCGGAACGGATTCCATTCGACTTCCCAGGTACAACTGTATATACCTTCTTGGTATGCCTGAATGCAATGAATGGCATGAGACCAACTCATTTCAACATGCTATCTTGTACACTACATTTCCATTTGCAAGATTGGACAGAGGCCCAGTTTACTTAATGATATCAGGAAAATAAGCTGTGGCTCCCTCCTCTTTGCACTCCTGACTTCCAATATCATATGAAATGTTTCCTGTTACACCTCAACTCAGAAACACTGGTTTAATTTCTGCTTAATGACCTAGATATAGCACCATGTCACCAACATCAATCTGCACAGTTGTGCTGTTACATGTGATCATCACCAGCAATGCAGCCCCCTAAACCTCTATAAACTCCGCCAGGGGATACTGTTCTTCATTCTCTTTCTATAAAAGAAATTTACCGTAATCTAATCTTTCAAGTCATTTTCAAGGTGTCCTAAATTACTTAAGTTTGCCCAAACCTGATCCAACTATGGACCAGATTTGGACAGACTAGTGATGGACTGACACAACATCATCAAACAATGCTGACTCAAAAAAATTCTAAACTTTACCCAAATGTATTCCTCAAGTGATGAATAGGAGCTCTAGCTGAGATGTAACTGATAATGAATAAGGTGGATCTACACCATATTCTTGGTTTCAGATTTAACTTGACTAAGCAGCAATTAGTTTTTAAATCACCTAATCTAACATTAATAAGGCTAGAAAAATGTAAAGTATCAACACACTAGTGTTTACATTACTAATCTGTCTGTATTATGTATGCATCTATAATAAGTATATACCACATACTTGATTTCAATTGTTAAAGGCAAAATGAGCTTCTATAACACCCTTTTTAATATAAGTAACCAAATTATTTACCATGTTGAAGTAAGATCGGATCTTTACTCCCTTTGTCAAATCCCATACTATGACATTTCCATCATGGCCAGCAGAGAAGAGAACTCTAGGATCAAAAGGGTGACTCTCAAGTACAAATACCTCATCCTCGTGACCCTGATTTTTAAAAAAGAATAGAAAACAAATTAACTCAACTGTACATGTTAAATCCAATTATTTAACATGTAGTAAGTTCCAAGCATTCCCTTAGCCAAATCCCATACAATGACATTTTCATCATGGGCATGATGAGATTACTTTCCATTTCAAAGAATCCTGATTTAGCATTACGTAAAAACCAGGAATCCTGTTATAAAGTTGGCTTGTTAAGCAACTAATAATAGATTCTTATCTATTATTATTAAATCCAATTTTTTTGAAACTGTGTGTGAACTCAGAAGCAGTTTTCTTCCTGGCCATACAGAAAGTGGATGAAATAGAGAGGCACTCACTGAAGCTCAACTACATAGCACTAAACCATAGTTTAGTATTACATGCAAACCAGCCCATTAGGATCTATAATATTTCCAACACTTCCACCCTCCAAAAATTTGTTCTCCTATCTTGCATGATCAATATTTTAAACTATCTGAAACGATTAAAAAAATTATATACAGCAGAAGAATTTCAGTAGGAAGGCACAGCAATGAAAGAGGAACGTTAATTTACTTACCATAAGGACATGAATAAGTTGCCCAGTAAAAGAATTCCAGACTTTCAAAGTCATGTTATTAACTGCAGTAATAACAGAGTTGTCATGACGGTCCCAAGCCACCATTGTAACTTTCAGCTTTGTGATTTTGTCTTCTACGCCTTGTAAAGTTTGTCTACAATTAATAAACAAAATAGCATATAAAAACGTTAATCAGAAACTATCAAAGAGTTTCAGGAGTGCAAAGATTATTTTTAGAGATTTGGTCAACTTGAAAGTTGTCATGATACTTTCACACAGTCACTAGGTAATAGATGCAAAGAGACTGCACAATAAAGTTGAACATTAAAAAAACACAGGTGGCTGGAAATTATCCTGAAAACTAGCATTCCAATGCATAAAATCCAACATTCTACTAACTTATCCTACAATATTCATTCTTCATTCCTTTTACATTCTTAGTTGAATCAGAACATTTGTCCACAATCCCTACCACTGTGGTATGGATGGAGTCCTCACTGATTTCTAAGTGGCATCACTTTTCCTGTCTCCCCTGCCCTTCCTTTCCTGTTTTGTTTAACAGACTCCTGGGAGCCAGTGTGGTGTAGTGGTTAAGAGTGGTGGATTCGTAATCTGGTGAACCGGGTTCGCTTCCCCACTCCTCCACACGCAGCTGCTGGGTGACCTTGGGCTAGTCACACTTCTCTCTGAAGTCTCTCAACCTCACTTACCTCAGAGAGTGTTTTTGTTGTGGGGAGGAAGGGAAAGAAGATTGTTAGCCACTTTGAGACTCCTTAGGGTAGTGATAAAGCGGGATATCAAATCCAAACTCTTCTTCTTCTAAATATTTCATGCCTCAGCTACTCCTAACCACATACAGTACTTAACTGACAGGTACAGTTTGACCTGGCAATTTTTTACCCAAGAAACTCTATAAGAAAATGCCCCATTTCAGTAACCACTTAATGTGTGAATGTCTATAAAAAGATGAAACTCTAAGATGACTAAGTAAATGTCTGAAGTTCATCTCTTTTTAGCACTAGGATGCACCCCTGAGATGTAGCTTCCTCTAAGAAATCCTGCAAATGATGGATGAGAGCCTTAATTGGTACCTGTTTCTTCCTTCTGCCTCATCCTAGAAAGCATCAGTTAATATATCCTGTGGAAGTTGGTCAAATGTTTACAGGAAGCCACAACATTCTCAACAACACTGTCACATTAGCAAGCACCTTCTTACTGAATTATGAAACTTTCTAGTGGTGGAAGTATAGACAGACTCTACTGACAGTGCAATGGACAGATCCGTCAAGATTGGTGAAGAATATGGTGGTGAAGGATCCGTGGCATCTACCATGGTGTCCTTATCTATTCCTACAAGCAACCACATTAAAATCATGGAAGCCAGAGCTAAAGTCAGGTCCAACAGAAACACTTCTGTATTGGAACTGATAGTTCCAGCAGTCGAAATAAACTTTCAATGAGCTTGACAGATGAAGCCCCCTGGGTGAATAGCTGCTGCCAAGATGCTCTTCGCAGAACCTAACTAGAACCTCTTCATTGCTAGAAATCTGATAACAAACCTTTAAATCTTTAAAGCTCTAAAGAGAAAGTATTGTAGAATCTCCCTGGTACTGCAGAATATCTCTGGCCATCATATTATCTCTATTGCTTGAACTGTGAGAAGGTAAATCAATGACCACCAGCATTCTGAGAAGTTCCAGTATTCCTTGGCCTGGGAAATACTAGAAACCTAGAGAGAGATGGATTTCACTGCCAGACCATAACTCCACTTAATCGATTCCAATACCCACCAGCTTCAGGTAAACTGTTCCCATCTGTAGCAGAAGTTCTAAAAACTAAAGTTTGCCTACATTGGTGCTCTCAGTGTATTTTGAGGTCTCACTGCAGAAGAGCTGGATCTGCAATGAAATTTGCAAAAAGCCCAAAAGGTCCCTGGCAGGACTGAAAGGAACTATGCAAGGATGAAAATAGCTCATTCCTTCTAAATGGGGATGAGAGGATTGAGCCTGTGAATTTCTGCACACGAACGCTGGGTACCCCTAAACCCCTTATTACAACAACAACAATCTTTATTACGGTCCATAGACCCATCAATTCGTTACCAAGCGATACACAGCTGGGACACCCCGCCCTCAAACCACTCAGACATCTTACTCAAATTCGGAGTAGGAAAGATTAGTTCTTGTGACCACCGATAACATTAGTAGGAAACATTAGTTCTTGTGACCACCTTATTACAGTAGATGATACCTAAACATAAATAAGACCAAAATGGCTTACCCTGCAGGCCGAGTAGCCATATCTAACAAAATACTCTTCCACTCTCTTTTCTTGAACATCCAGATGCGTGCTGTGCCATCACGACTTCCACTGACAAATCTAACAACGAGAAAAATGGCTTTTATTGTCTTCCACAAGCAAAACTTTTTTTGCAATGCTTTCTCTACAGATTTCACAAAAGATCATATTGCAATCTAGTAATACTTTTAAGTGCACTAGTCTATTTATGGTTTCTTGAATTCTTGACTAACAGCTTTAGATGGAATCTGCAGGACATACACAAAGTGCTGTGTAACGAGAACAATACTGCAATCCTATACATGCCTACTCAGAAGTAGACCAATGCTCAGTAAAGTCCAATGGATTTACTGGGACTTACTCCCAGAGAAATGTGTTTAGGATTGCAGCCCAACTTTTATTAACCAACAACCTGAGCCCAATGCCAAAGCTTCCAACCTATATAATCTGAAGCAGGGGAAGCAAATACTGGTGCCCTCTAGATGCTGTTGGACTACAGCTGCCATTGGATTCAGGCAGCACAGGTAATGGTCTGGCACCAAGCAAAAAAGGCACTAAAAAGAAAGAACTGCTGGATAACACAACTGGAAGAAAGGAAGTAAGTAGAGGCAGAACACAAGCCTACAGAACACAAGGTCAGGATTATGAAAGAGAGCTTTTTTATTAAAAAAACCTCACATGGGGATGGAGCAAATGTTTTTAAAAGCATTTTCCCCTCCCCAGTATATATTTTATCATCTAAGGGCTGCTGCACCTGCTCACTTTGTTGGCCAAACCCACGTATCCACCCCCGATCACCTTGCCAAAACAATCCTGTTAAAGGTAAAATAAAGGGACCCCTGACCATGAGGTCCAGTCATGACCAACTCTGCGGTTGCGGCATTCATCTCGCGTTATTGGCCGAGGGAGCCGGCGTTCAGCTTCCAGGTCATGTGGCCAGCATGACAAAGCCACTTCTGGCGAACCAGAGCAGCACACGGAAAAGCCGTTTACCTTCCCACTGTAGTGGTACCTATTTATCTACTTGCACTTTGACATGCTTTTGAACTGCTAGGTTGGCAGGAGCAGGGACCGAGCAACAGGAGCTCACCCCGTCGCGGGGATTCGAACTGCCGACCTTTTGACCGGCAAGCCCTAGGCTCTGTGGTTTAACCCACAGCGCCACCTGCGTCCCACTCCCCTCCTGTTACTCCTTATCAAAACCATTCTCCCCCTGCTCACCAGCACACACACCCTTTCAGCTTGCCAAATCCTTAGGCTATGGGTGGGAAATGATTTTGATTCCATAGGGGTCAAATTTGACAGGCATCCCTTATGATATACACAAATGGTTAAGTTGCTTACCGATTACTAGTGTTAGAAAACTGAATGCTGTCCACTTTGTCCTGTGTAAACAAGAAAAAAATTAACATCATGACTACAAGATGCCAAAGCACTTCAAACAAATAGCTAAGCAATTTTGAGGAGGTATTTACAGTATGAAACTCCAACTCTGATATCTTCTCTGGCTGACCTGATCCAAAGTAATAAACCCTAATGATGTGATCTGTACTTCCAGTGGCCAGAAACATTCCACCTAAAGAAAACAAAAAGTATCATCATCATCATCATCATCATCATATTCTATTTCTCAATTTGACAATCTTCCATCTCACTTCCAAAGGTCTGCTCCAGTGTACTGACCATTATGGACATGGCCAAAAAAAATCTCAACACCAAAACAATAGTACTTTTACTCAACCACTATCCAAATCTATATTGAGATTCAATGTTTCTATACATTTTCTAGTATTATTAGATACTTCACCTGAACACATATTTTAGCAATTAAATTTCATAGGCAGAAGAGGATAACGGTACAGGATATCATTTATGTATCATTTAAGAACATTGCCACTTAATGGGAAATCACAAGTCTTTCTCAGACACTGCTCTCCTTACAAGATTTCCTTCAACAAATCCTTTGCTTACTGTTTACAATTCAGACATCTAGAACTCAGCATCAGGATACTACTTAGCAAATTCTACTGCTACATTTTTAAAAGTTATGAATATGTCACTAATACAGGGTTTGAGAGGAGGAGCACTTTACCAGCACTAAAAGAAGAGCAGATCATTTGGACTCCAGGTCTTGGACGCTCTGTAAACTTTGTTGGTCTTGGACTGCAAGGTTAAAACACACAGTTAAAAGCATAAACAGAATCTAAGACAGCAACTGAATTAGTCAGTAGCTCATAAAGGTATTAATCTAAATGAGAAAGAAGGCAGCCTAAGAGAATAGGATGAACTCTATTTTAGTTAAGATATATTCTGTCACTGGAAGCTCAGGATGCCTCAGTGGCTAGAACTACCTGCAATTGGCTCAACAGCTACAGCTATTCCTAGACTGGGAAAGTTGAGCCCCAAAAGTTAAAGGATTGGTAACTTCAAGTCTCAGTGTGGGGTTTCCCATGTTCTTGATCCAAAAGCTGCAGCTAAAGCAGAACACTGCAGCAGGAATGAGACCTGTCAGCATATAGCACCTGTGTTCAGAGACCTGCACCAGTTGCCAATTTGCCAAGTTCAAGGTGTTACTGCTTTGCCAGGCCAAGTTCAAGGTGTTACTGCTAGTATATAAAGCCCTTAACAACTTGGGGCCAGTTTACCTGTGAGACCTCCTTATCCCATATACTCCTACTCAGCAGCTTCAATTTGCAGAACTGGCATAGTTACAGGTGTCACACAGTACCCACTTTGGAACTCCTTGGCTATTGGTATCAAGCATGCACCTTCACTGTACTCTTTGTACAAAACATTTTTGTTTAAATAAGTCTACCCAGATATTGACAATGCTGGTACATATTTTAATCTGTTTTTAATTTATTAGTGATCTCTGACAAATAGGTTGCATTCAGCAACCAACTCCATGCAATGTTATTATGGGGGGCAGGGGTGGGGGGGAGTTTTTTGGGGAAAAGATTGGCTTGGTTTTTTTCTTGCAGTACTTCACCAACTGCTTGTTATCAATCAGAGTCTCATTCATTTCATAATTGCAAAAATCACCATGCTGTGCATCAGAATCCAAGGTTTCATAAAATTATTATTATTATTATTATTATGCTTTATAATGATGGAAGTAGCTGGGTTTTTTTCTGATCCTAAATCTAGACACAAGCCCTAGGCCTGGACAACATGTAGGAAATCTTCTTTAATTATATTCCCTGGACAATATTGTAGGATTCAAATTAGGATAATGAAGCAAACTCCATTGTAACAGAAAAGCAAAATACAACCTTACCGAAGACAGGTTTTTATAACAGTATAAGTTTTAGTTCCTTTCACAGGGATCTGAACAGTACTTCTTAGTAATAAAATAAAGGCTGTGATGCATTAGAAACCACATCTCTGTGTTAGGTATTGTCAGTATTTTCCAGAGCCATGCCTTTTTATTTCTTTTTGAAAGGACTACAAAGTCATTTCATAAACTGTCTACTCTTTGCCTAGAGCTATTTCAAACTTTTCCCTGCACTACAGGTACATTGGTGTTTGTTGCAATAAATATGAAAGATGTGACAGGGAGACAAGTCTCCAAACACACAGTGGGTACATGCCCTAGAGCTACAGCCACATTGTGAATCCCAGGTATATATCCCAGGTACATTCTCCTAGTATTTCAATACACAAATCTAGAATCCCATTCTTTCTTATGCTCTAATATAGGAGAAAGGCAATCAAGGGTTACTAACATAAATCAGTGGCCTATTGAAGCCAGTTTCATTAAGAGTATTTCCTGTATAAGAACACATACTACAGTAGTTAAAAAACGTATTGATTTGTAATTAAATAGATCTGTCATACAGCATAGAAGCACTATCTAAAACCTATGCCCGTGCTACCTACCTACATTTTGCTCTATGAAAATGTAGACACTTATAACGAGGGTGGAGAACTGGATCTGGCCAAAGGGCTAGATTCTTATCTTCCTCCCTCATGGCCCAATTTGACAGGTGTCTAAGGCTGCCCATCTGTTAATCATCCAATGTCACAATGATGTGCAGTAGAGTCATTGATTTACCAAAGAGGTTACATTAGTAGCCTTAACATGGATGTTTACCTTCAGCTCAGACATTTTGAAACATTTTTATAATTAAAAAGATACTGTAACTGAAATTAGTAAAATAGTAAACAGAGTGTGTTTAAATGCTGCATCATCATTTCAAAAGTAGTAATGGAAGAAGACTTTTGAACCCTAACACAAGATTCGTGGCTTAGGCAGCAATCCTACACATATTTGACTAGAAGTTTAATTAAACTCAATGGGACTTGAATAAGAATAAACTGTAAGTCTATAATCCTAAGAACATCAACCAAGAAGCATGCCTCACTGAAGACAATGTAGGTTACTTATGAATGAACAGGCATAGGATTTTTCTGTTATGCTATTATGAATCCTCTGCTACTTTTCTGATACTGTATATAGAAAGCAATATAAATTAAAATATTGCCTTGAAGCATGGGAAGTCCTGAAAAAATTATAATTAGGAAAAAATATTTGGCTTATTTGATATGTATATGTATAATTTGGAATATTTAATGTGGTTTTATTTGACTGTTAAAGTGGAAAATTTAATAAAAATGATTTACACACAAAAAAGGATTTTTCTATTATGCTATTATGAATCTTCTGCTACTTTTTCCTGATATATAGAAAGCAATATAAATTATAATATTAGCACCGACACACACAGAAACAACCTAGGGCAGAATTCCTCTACTTCTCCTGTCCCCTTCAGCCCCCAATCCACACACAAAATCACCTCTGGAGAGTTTAGGGGGGGGGAGAATAAGAAATGCTCACCAGCACAGGAAAGTTTGAGGATATTGCACCAATCCTGACCCGACTTCAATGGCTGCCAATTAGTTTCTGGGAACAATTCAAACTGCCGGTTTTGACCTACACAGCCTTAAATGGCTCAGGACCACAATACCTTAAGGATCACCTCTTCCAACATGAACCGACCCAAATGCTGCAATCATCATCTGAAGCCCTTCTTTGTGTGTCTCCTCCGCAAAAGATCTGAAGGCTGACAACACAAGAATGGGCTTTTCCGCCAGTGGCTTCCTGTTTGTGGAATGCTCTCCCTAGGGAAGCTCCCCTGGTGCTAGGCAAAAACCTCCTTCTCCTAGGCCTTTGGCTATTTAAACAATCTATGACCTTTTAAACTGTGAGGGGGTATGGTTTTGTTTGTTATTATATAATGTATGTTTGTGCTTTCATTCTGTAAACCAGGGGTCCCCAAACTAAGGCCCGGGGGCCGGATACAGCCCAATCACCTTCTAAATCTGGCCCGCGGACGGTCCGGGAATCAGCATGTTCGTACATGAGTAGAAAGTGTTCTTTTATTTAAAATGCATCTCTTGGTTATTTGTCGGGCATATGAATTCATTCATATTTTTTTTCAAAATACACTCCGGCCCCCACAAGGTCTGTGGGACAGTAGACCAGCCCCCTACTAAAAAAGCTTGCTGACCCCTGCTGTAAACCGCCCTATGATCCTCAGGTGAAGGGGAGTATATAAATTTAAACAACAACAATAAAAGCCCATAACTTCCAAAAGCCACCCATTATCAACTGCAATGTTTAATTCCACAGTGTACTTAATACCATACAAGAGAGAAACTAACTTTATTTTAAGTGTACCAGCATCCCATAACCAAAAGCAAATAGTGCCATCTGCCCCAGTTGAAGACAGGTATCGCTTTGAGCCGCTGCATAGTGGTGAAAACTGCAAAACAAATAAAGCTATTTATAATTCTTGATTTTTAGCAAACAGTGAAAACAAGTGATCCAAATGATTCAGTATAAAGTGAAATTTCTATCATAATTACCACTTCTATAAAAAGTTACTTAATCAGCCACATGCATAAATCTATCAGAAAGCTCTTCACGGCAGGCAGAAGAACGCGCGCACACACACACAAAATCACAAATAATATTCCTTTTCCCCTGCCATTCTTTGTTCAGAACAGTTAAAACATATACTGTTTCTAACAGGAATGCAAAATAATCCACTTAACAATTCACACATAAGCATTTGTCTAGGCATTTGATATCTGACTGAGCAGCCCAAGGCCCTGCCTTGTTTAAGTCAAGTGTCATAGATATCCACAAGTGAGAAGGTAACATTAATAATGCTCAAATCATGCCATAGAAGGAAGCAAACTGTTACCTGTAGTGATGTTATGGATGCACTGTGGCCTTGCAAAACAGCCAAAGGGGCGCATGTTCGGAGACACCACACTCTGATCATTTTGTCACAGCTCCCTGCAGCAATCATGGTATTCTCATAATTAACAGCCATGTCTGATATTTCTGCTGCATGTCCTCTTAAAGTAGCAAGCAACCTTCCATCATCTGTCGCCCAGATTTTCACAAGACAATCATCAGAACCCTTAAAACAGATTAACCACAATTACTGCCCAATTGAAGTTCATGTAAGAGCTCAGCTAGTTTAGGAGACTCTAATACAGATTTCATATGGATCCTGATACGGACCCTAATATACACACATTTGGATCCAAGCAACCCCTTCTGCAATGAAGTTTGCTTCTGATTCCTATTCAGTCATTGTACCGAATGTGAATCTCTCCTCCCTGCCCTGCCCAATAGCATCACACACCTTCCTTCTGCAGCAGAAATAGACATATATGTTTCAACCACTGCAAAAGTTACACGTTAAAAATTAAGAAAGAGCAAAACATTAATGATATGATAGTAAAGCTACAAAACTAACGCAATTAAATCGAATTCCAAACACTGCATTAAATGCCAGCATTTCTGTTAAAATAAGCCTTTAGTAACTATTTACTGAACTATGTTAAGAAAGATTTTCTATCCCTAGTATCATTTACAAGTTCTCAGTGTATGAGTGCTGGCATAGGTTAATTCATGGAGAAGAAAATAAACCAAAATCCTTTTCGTCTGATTGCCTACTTTTAATTATCACTTTCGCTGAGATCTAAGCATTACAACATTAAGTCTGACAGCAAATTCTCTTAATAAGGGAATGTATGAAAGGAAGTTCAGTGATACCTATATTGAGAGGGGAGAGTAGACTACATCTTTCCCAGTGACCCCATACATAAACAACTTCCAACTTTTTCACCAGAACAGAAAAAGCAAACAGGAAGCAACTTCAACTGCCACCACAACCATCACCAATTATCATGATCACCAGAACAAAAGGGCTCAAGCCCATCTAAGCCTTCCTCCAAACCTCCAAACATTGGGGGGAGGAATAGAGAGAGAAATACAAAGCACATATAGCCATGACTGTGTCTGGGGGCAGGGGGAGTTGAACCCATAAAGTTACTAATACAAATATTGCCACCACTAGACTTTTAACCTTTTCCAGATATCTTGCATTTAATGTTGCCATGCAGGTAGGAAATGCTGCAATCTTAGGATTGTGAAGTTGCTATATTAGACCTAGAAGTGGTATCAATGTTCCAATGTTTTATCCAAACCTCTGCATGGCACCTACAACAAGAGCTGCATTAAGAGTCCCCTACCCATCCCAATTGTGTTTTTCAATCAAGTTGTTGGGACCCTGCACCCTCTGCTGGTTCATATAATAAGGCACTGTACAGTTACAAGCAATTCAGTTAAGGCCTGCGGGGCAAAGAGTGGAAGACAAAGGGGCAGGAGACAGTATTAGCTGCTTCTGTGGGGAGCGGGGAAGACACAGGGCTGTCAACTGGGAGTGAAAGGAGAAATGGCAGAAATCAATGCTCTAGTTGCATCTACAGCCAGGATAGCTGAAGCCCTTCCAGGAGACAATCTGATTGCTCCTGATGAACAAGTAAAACGGGTGAAGAGGTCAGCAGAAATTTCACTGCAGCCATTGCTCAGACAGCCCACTTGTTTAGTTTTGACCACTAAGATATGCTTTACAGAAGAGGTAGCCTTAGGCGCTTCCCTTCCCAAGAGTTGAGCAGCAGGAATGCAAGGAGCAAGTCTGAGGAGAAGGGCATAGGAATAGAATGATCTCTCTCTTCTTTTTTACATAAAAAATGATAGACAGCAGCAACAGCGGAGAAGAGGCAAAGACAAAAATGGCAGGAAAAATAGAATAATACAAGGGGGAAAGCACATTTCTCTGAGCTTGAGAAATAAACACAATGGAAGAAAGGAAACTGGATTGTTCTGAGTCAAGAAATGAAATGAAGACTCAGCTGATGGGGAAAACTTCAGCAAAGCTATGATACATGGTTTTCTGCCTTCCAAGCAGCAGGAGGGTACATAACTTACTTGGATACCTACTACATCCAACTGAAATGGGAATTATTCCATGTTATCCTCCAGTCACTCCCAATCAACCTTTAATCTTTCCTATCCAGAATAACGGAAGGTACACAAGTGGAGAAATCCTTAAAGATATATTTAAACATTTTCATGACTATGCACATTTTCATGAATTTGCACTTACAGTGAATATCCGTCTGCCTGTTCGGTCAAACGTTACACAATAAACCGAAGACAAATGTCCTAGGATTCGCTTGTGCATTTTCATATGTTGATATACAGCAGTTGGAACAAGTTGTTCAAGTCTGTATTTTCCATTTAGTTTTCTTGAAAAGAGTGTTTCAGCTATTTAAAAAAAAGCATTTTGTATGTCAGTCAGGTGGCTATCCAGAAAGAGGCAAATACCATACCTAAAGCAATACAAAAATTGTTCCTTTTTAGATAGTACAAAGTTGACCACCAGTGATCCCCCAATTCTTTCACTGTTACTATTCAATAGGAAGACAACAAATGTGGAAAGAAACAGATTATGACTTCCTCTTGGCCATTCTCTATACTAACTTGCAAACATGTAATCTTCTCCAAGCTCCCAAGTACCTTCTTGCACTGAAACTACTAACTACAAGAAATGGGAGCAATTTGGACTTGCTACCTAGACTGATGGGCAAAAAAACAAGAGTGTAAAGAGACAGCATGCATGCAGAAATAATCAGAAAATGATCATAACTTATCTAATATGGAATGTAATATTCCTAATGCTGTAGACACAGGATTAGATGTTCCATGAGATGTACACTATAATCAAATGTCTGGCAGGTTTCACAGTCAGTGCTGAAGTCTCCCAGACACTGGGATGTGGGTGGTGGTTACAAACACATGCAAAGGCACCTAATCAGCTCTTTGAATACGTAGATACCTTCCTAAAGCCTGAAATCAGATGTAATACCAGGATTTATGAGCACTAGGACTAACATACAGAAGAATTCTAAGTGGTAGAAGTAACACACACCACAGCAACAAATGTCCACCTTACTGACATAAATCCAACTGCTGCACTAACTATGCTGCACTTATTTAGTAAGACTCTTACCTATACTAGGTGGACTGCCATAGTTTACTGGTGACTCTGGAGGTCTTCCACAGTGCAATGCAGCAAGAGCAGATCCCTTCCACACGACATGCTTGCAGCCTATTTGATTATATAAAATAAAACATAAACATAGAAACATAACAAAATAAGTGTTCAAGTCATTTGGGGGGGTGGGGGAAACATACTTTTACTTGTGCGAAGCAAAGACTGTCTTCCAGCTCCTAATAATGTTTGGATTCCTGGAACGCTCTGAGGAATTTCTTGCTCTAGAAGTGGTCCTAGTCGATGGCATATCTGAAGCAGGTGATCAGGTGCCAAATGTCTATAGTATTTTACCTGTTAAGAAGCGAGGAGTTAAATATCCAATATTCTTCTGTTAATTTAGAAAACTATTAAGGGGGGTGTGGTGTTTTGAAAAGGGGACAGTATTTGACACCTGAAATGCTTCTGTGATTTCTAGTAGTATACACAGCAGTGAAAGTAGTATTTAAAAAAGGACTCAAATGCACACAAATAAAATCTAGACTGATTTTTTCCTAACCTGATGTTTAAAATATTAATGAATTTGAAAACAAAATTATTTGAATCACTACAGAAATAGTATTGAATATGCAGTATCATAATGAGTTGATTTGAAAACAAGCATTAACACTTTAATGTTAAAGTTTTGATAGTTAAAACACTTCACATACATAGGCCTGATGCATTTAATATGAATGAGTGTGCTAGTGCACACTGAAGTTCCCTTGACCACCTCCCTTACTCTGGCTGCCTCACAGTCTGGTTTGTAATGCTGTCTGAACCCAGGCTTGTGGTCTGTTTCTCTACAAACTAGGAGGAGTTACCAAAGTCAGTTCTACCAAACCAGGGATTGTGGTATGTTTCTCGTCAAATCTTAAGCCATGGGTTTGTTGATAACTTATAGATCATGACTTATTAGGGAGAAACAAAACAAGATCCTTGGGTCTGGACATAATGGAAAGCCAAGGCTTCCTGGATTGTTTACTGCACCAGAAGAGAAGCAAAGCAGGAGTGATCGCACAGTGTGCACTAGCACAGTTTATTTATAGTATACCACAATAAGCCAGAAACCCTGGCTTACCATTATATGCAAATGCAGCCAAATTTGGATCTGCAAAGACAGAACTGTGTATTCTTTATATCTCAGCAGGGAAACTTTTTCGCACCGTATTTTCCCTCTCAGTATGAACTCCATCATGCAATTCATGCACTTCTTGTTCAAACACTCAAACAATATCAGTTGTGATGATACTCTTTTTAACAACGGGTTTTCCCAGATGACTAGTTTATTATATATTAAAAGAATATTTTTTTCTAATTTGTGTGCACATCTGCAAGTATTTTCTCTCAATAGCACTTAAGTTACAAGGTTATTATATTCAGAATTCAGGAAAATGCAGTACTCTTCCCCAGATAAAAATGTTCATTATTATTTTAATTGCCACATGAAAATGTCATTATCCAAGTTCATCAATCTACAGGAGACAATTTATGATGTAATCAAGTGACAAGCAACCCAGCTTTCTCCCTTTTCACTGAAGTAGTTGACAAAATATTTTTTAAAAAAAAAACTTTTTTGTTTTTAAAGGGTCCTCCCACCCCTACCTTGCCTTTATAGATAGGTGTGGTGGTGTTTTTCTCACTGCACTTTTTGTCTATTGCTGCAGAATGACACATCTATTTTTTTATAAAAGAAAAAGGTGGCACACCTTCCCCTTTCATACTTATTTAGTGCACAGGAGAATATTTTGCTGTACTCACCAAAGTGAATGGATAAAAACCAATTGGGGCATGGTTTGAATTAACACAAACTGCTAGATTTAAAGGACATCACTAACTTTTTAGTAAGAACTTAAATTTACAACATGTTCTGGCCACACTTTGCATAACAATAAATCAAAACCAAAGTTCTAGAAGTGAAAAATTATTTCTATTTGCTTTTATCACTACCAGTTATAGCTTCTAGAGAAAATTTAAAAGGTTTCTCCCTTTTTCTTTTAATGCGATTTTTCTATCATTATGATTGTATATAAATGCCTTTATGATTGTCAATGAGGCCTATCAGTCAATATGCAAGCAAAATTTTAGAAGCACGAAAGTAAGGCCCCGAATTAGGAAGAACAAAAATGTATTTTTAATGTATTCCTCTAGAGGCTTACTTTTATATTAACAAGCAAGAAAAAGGACACTAGTAACTAATATTATTATAATTATTATATTTATATTCCGCTTTTCACCCAGAGACTTAAGCGACCCACACAAATTAAAATACTGATAAAATAAGAAACATTAAAAACATATTTAAGATAATCATTAAAAAGTAAGTAAATGCAAATTGAAATAAACCAATATATAAAAAGTAGTTACTGTTCTTAAAATGGCATGTCAGATGTTAGATTTTTCCAATACCATATCTTTTAAAATGAAATGTGGAAAACAGTGACCAAAATAAGGGGTTAAAGCATCACCCCTGTAAGGAAGAGCTACAGTGTTTTAGTTTCGGAGGATTAAGAAGTGAGGTGTGACAGCTGCATAAACTTATGCAGTGTAGAAAAAGCTGATAGAGAAATGATTTTGTCCTCTCTATGGGTTCCAGAGCCTGAAAGGAAAAATGCTTGATCTCAGGGCCACCCAACAGAACATATTGGAAGTACATTCAGAACAGGCAAAAAAAAAACAAAAAAACTTTTACATAAAACACATGATGGGACTATGAAATTCACTGCTCCAAGATAATTGGCATGGCTTCTAAAAGGTTTATTATCTCTCTAATAGGAAAACCATACCTACAGCAATGGAGACAAACTGGAGACACTGAGGGGAAAAAGGTGAAGATGTAGCATGCTTGCAGAAGGTACAAGACCTCACAAGAACAGAATGAGGACTCAGCACACTCAGTATACACCAGAAACTATGGGGCGGGGCAATATGTTGGGGGAACAAAATTGGCCTCTATGAGCACTTTACAGCTTAGCATTCTGGAGAAAGTCATAGAGAGTCATGAGGAACTCAACAGCAGCACTCTTATTACAGGTTGAGGAAACACAAAAACTTGTTTTCTTTTTTTAAAAAACTTGGTCAAGGATCTGATGAACAAGAACTTGAGCAGCCTCATTACAGTTCCTCCTCAATAGGTGATAGTTTGCTTCAGCTTTCAGAACTGCAATCTCTGAAACCGAGGAGGTTAATTAAAGATGAGTGAAACATTAGGGTTAGAAGCAGCCTTCTCCTGCCTCCCCCCAACCCTGATAGTGAGTGCTTCTGAACTTGTAGGATCCACTGAGAAATCCTGGCTAAAAGCTGCTGCCCTGCTCTGAAGACCCTCCAGCATATGCAGCAAATACTCCAGGCCCAAAGAGGTCAAGTTAGAGATGCCAAGACCCAGGTTGGGGGGGGGGAGAGAGAGAGATACAGAGAAGGGAAGAATTATTTCCCCTCAAAAATGTTTCCAGTGGAAATGTGAGGAGAGCACTGTGGGTGAGTGTCCTATGAAATTTGCTTTTCTTTTAGAATGAGTGGAATGCTTTCAAAGGTGGTCCCTTCCACCTCTTCCCTCAAAATGACTGTGACAGACACCTGGCTACAAACTAAGAAACAAGTAACTTACTGCCCTGGCCTGCTGGATGATTTTTTAAAAAGGTCAGGAAAAAGGTGGAACAGGAACTATGGGTTCCAGAGCCTGAAAGGGAAAATCTGGAAGTCTGAGTAAGAACTGAGCACCAACCACAGAAGTAGACTAAAATTTGGGATATTTGCATTCACCATTTTAAATTTCATTAAAAATATATTAAATGGTGCAATTTTATATTCTAAGTTATGATACATTTTATTTTGTTAAAGCAGAGAAGTTTTGTTTTATAAGAAAATACTGCATAACCTTCCACTTCTCCTAAGGTTTCCCCTGCCCCTTTAAAAAACTGGGGGGGGGGACTTTGCTTAATCAGCAAAGAAACAGAGTTCTTCCAGGTCCCAGCTGTGCTGGAGTTCTCTGTAGGGTTGTTGTTCTTCCAAAGCATCCCTGGGGTCCTTGTCAGGCGAGATCCTTAGAGGAGGCCACATAAGCTGTTTGTGTGCCCCTCAGTCTCATCTGAAAGACCTGATAGACTATCCTCTTGAGATCTGACATTGTTGGGAAGGAAAGTCTGCTCTTAATCTGAAGGAGAAAGGTCTGAAAAGTCCAGCAAACAGTAGTAACCATGGCAGTCTTGGAAAGAACGTAGTCCATCTTGTCCCATCTTATATTTGTGATGGTCCTTGTTATCAGCAAGATAGTATGAAAGGAAATATTCATCCCACCTTAAAAGAAATGCATTCTCCAACAACCCATGGTTGCTCAGCAACAGATTTAGAGGTACTCGTTGTTAGCAGAGATAGAGATCCCCAGAAATGGAACAGGTATTGGACCACAGTGCAATCAGCATCCCATCTGACCAAGAAGCCTGTGAGATCCCCATCCTCTCCCAGAGATCAACTGCTGTAGGAATGATGCCACTGTGTACGCCCCACTGCTATGTTAAAGTTCAGAGGCAAGAGCACTTGATTCAATACTTCTCTAATTACTTATTCTGGGAATGATTGCTATGCTGTGAAGAGATATTTCCAAGGGGAATCTTGCAGGCCAAAATGTGTGGAAGACGTGGACATTTCAAGGGCCTTGTACCACAAAGAAGAAATGAGGAGTTTCATACAACCTACTCCCCAAGCTTGATGAGAATCATGTGATGACCGCTGCCACGGAAATCTGTGGAGTAAACAGGACTCGCAGAGTGCCTTGCCAAGAGCACTCACCAGATGGAAAACTGAGCCCAGTCAAATAGCTTTTTCAAAGACATAAAAGGGGCCTCATGGTGGCCAAATCATGTCCAGAAAGAAGCACCAAAACAGGTGAACAGGAAGGAAGTCTCAGCTGTTGTGTCAGTTCGCAAGCCAGCAGCCTCTGGATCCAGTTAGCCAGCCAGCTGGATCCATCCTCCTCCACAGACCCATAGACATGGATGGTAATTTGAGCTGTGCAGAAGGACAATGTGCATGACTGAACATCATCTGATTAATCTATTCATCATGAATTCTGTCCATGCTCTCAATCTCAAAGGGCAACAGAGGCAAAGCCTGTTGCTGTGACTGAGGCCATTGCCATGAGAATCAGGCATAATCACTTAGCAGAAGGGAACCATGTTCCAACTAGTGAGAGAAAGGCTGTATCCAATGCCACCATCCTGAACTTCAGAGGTTGCATTAGACATCCCAAAATACTTCAAATAAAAACTGTAGAGTTAAAAAGTACTTGCTACCAATTCAACTGCTTCCCTGCAGGGAAGAATTTTGATCCTTTCTTTAGCTGTGAAAGGGTGGGAAAAAATTCTTTGGGGCTGGAGGGAAGAACTCAATCATGTGCCCCATGAAAATTATAATCAGTACCCATTTGCCAGTTACCAGGGGAACTGAAGGAATCGGGGTAAAAATACTGGACCATTAGAGTGAACTAAATTATGGCGAGTCTGGAGCTGCAACACCAGATGATTACTAATATATCTGTTAGTCATGGGTTAAGGTAGCATACTTTTTTGGAGAGGGGTGATATTCACCCATAGTGTCAACATGGAACTTTTAAAAAGCAGCAGTTGAAAGAATCACAGCATCAGTAGCAAAGCTCAGGGACAAGACATTTTCCATCACCGTCCCCCCAGAACCTTCATCAGGCCCTCGTCATCAGAAAACGCCAGGAGTTGCTGATTGTCCAGCTGCCCATGTGAAAAGATGCTCTATTCTCTTGGGGACTGAAACATCTGGTACTCCCTGGCCCTGATTTATAGGTAACAAACAAGGGAGGGGTCTACTATCCTCTATGGCTTCCATGGAACCTTCAGAGAACAGCAGTTGAAACAGACACAGAAGTGGCAACATCTAAGGCCTAGGAAGAGAATATGTGCCATCACTGTTCCCCCTCTTCCTTTTTAAATAAAAGTCCATCCTTCCTCTTTAAACAATCTTATTAATTTGTTAATATATATCAGTTTTCATCTACTTTCAGATACCTTAGCAGGTTCCCAAAGTGTGTGACAATTCAAGCATAAAAACATCTAGACCAGGCATAGGCAACCTTCGGCCCTCCAGATATTTTGGCCTACAATTCCCATGATCCCTAGCTAACAGGACCAGTGATCAGGGATAATGGGAAGTGTAGTCCAAAACACCTGGAGGGCCGAATGTTGCCTAGACAAAGCAAGGGCCACAAATGCATAGGTCCTTCATGGGTGGAGGTTTGAAAGTATTATTTCCTTGTCAATAAAAGTAAAAATATTGTTTACTGTACTATGGGGGAGATGCACACATAACCATAAAAATAAACCTAACTGATATCAATTAGTTTACATTAGAAAAGTATAACCACAATTGGAACTATCATAGAATGATCATTTGGAGGGATGAAATTCATTCTCCTTCTAAGCACTTTAATTCATTCTTGAAAATGTGGTACTGTATTACAAGTGTGCAAATAACAGCAGCATCTAAATATCCCCATACAATCGCCTCAAGCACTTTCGTGCATGCACCAGGATTTCTGCAACTGATGCTTCTGATTACAGCTCCTGGTTCTCCAACATTTGGAAGTAGCTGCTCAGCAAACATGAACTGGTGGGGGCGGGGGAACTTCCTGCAGAGTTATTAACAACTTTCAATTCATAGACACTTTTGTTGCAAGTATTGAATTTGCAACAATGAATGTGAACCAGTTTAACAAAGTACTTAAATTACGTAGATGTTTTTTAAATGTAGCTTTACTCCCTAGAATTTGTAAATTAAAGTAATAGCAACAAACAATTAAAGCAAGCAAACAAGAAAACCATGAGTAAATGAAAACATGACTCTGGTGTATGCATAGTTTGAAGCAACAAACCATAGATTAACAAAAGTTTAGGATTTAGGCATAATGACAAGTTGAACGTAATCAAAAATGGAAGCAAAAGCTTCCTTAAAGCCATGCCAGAGGAGGGGGAGCACACAAGTTCAAGGCTCAGTGTGGCTCATTCCTATGATAACCAAGCACAGCCACTAAAAGCATTAAAACCAAAAAGTGAGAAGATGCTTCCAAACAGATGAAATCAGAAAAAGGTTTAGGGGGAAACAAAAACTAACAAACTCAGTATGATTTTAATGTAAACAGAGACACAAAGCTAGAATGAAAAGTTAAAATATGGTGGTTGTCACTAGTTTTAGATGACAGTATAAGGGATTACACAAATTTGTGGTTAATAGCTCTAGGGATTATAATTGTGTTAAAACGGATACCCCACTTTAGAGGCAGCAACAAATAGGAGAGGCTCCAAACCATGCAGCTGGTCACTACTTTAAATAGAATGCAAGACAATAGACTCTGGTCTGGACTGGTCCAGAAATATGACTAGGTTTATAATACTTATTGGAAAGTAGAGACAAAGTGAGGGATCCCAACATGGGCTTAGGAACTTTCACAGCTATAATAATCAACATGAGAGGAGCTGTAAATGCTTGATAAACAAGACCTGGAAGAACAGGACAACTCGAGAGCTTCTGTATGTGGTGTGATGTAGTGTGGGTATGCAAGTAAATGTGCCCAGCAGTGTAATACGCAGAGCTTACACAATAGAAAAGTTGAAAGGACAGCTGTGGTAAGTGTTAATAAAAGCATTTATTACATTATTTCATATTCTATTTTCTGGTCTACTGCTATTCAAGACAGGCCACAACTTTTTTTAAAAAATGAACAATTCAATCCATTTAAAAACACAATAGATAGTAGGAAAATAAACTATGCAATAGCACATGCAATTTTCAAAAACTTTCTGCTGCTTGTTATTACCAATCTCATCCTCAGTTGCTACCACTGAGACTTAGCCTCGAAGCTACCAGCCCAGCCTCACTCTAAAAGAAGAAAATGTTACCAACTTCCTTATTCTCCCACGATCTCTCTTTTTTCTCAACAAGGAAATGCAATTGCTTTAGTATTTCATTGTAGAGGAAGTGCTCCAGCCCTTAAATCAGTTTAGGTGTCTTTTTCCTATCTTTTCCTGTTCTGTATATGCATTCTGAGAAATACTTGATACTCTCACTCAAAATCAAAGTGCAAATAAATTAATCTGGCTCCAATCCAGTATGCAGAATACATACAGCTAAAAAAGACTATGCCAGCCACGTCATAACAAGAATGCTACATGCTATAACTTTTTCTTCCCCTAAGCAATCATATAGCACAGACGGAAAAGCAACTATCATGAACTTCTAAACAAATATTTCTTTCCCAACACAACTCTACACCTATCAGAGTAAGGGTCATATATGAATCATCCTCAATGTTGTGATACCACAATTAGCAAGTGCATTTGCCACTTCCAAGAGTCTAATTTAATTCTTACTATACTTACAGATGGGACACAGGTGGCGCTGTGGGTTAAACCACAGAGCCTAGGGCTTGCCGATCAAAAGGTCGGCAGTTCGAATCCCCACGATGGGATAAGCTCCCGTTGCTCGGCCCCAGCTCCTGCAAACCTAGCAGTTTGAAAGCACGTCAAAGTGCAAGTACGTAAATAGGTACTGCTCCGGCGGGAAGGTAAACGGCATTTCTGTGGGCTGCTCTGGTTCACCAGAAGTGGCTTAGTCATGCTGGCCACATGCATGGCTCCCTCGGCCAATAAAGCAAGATGAGCGCTGCAACCCCAGAGTCGGTCACGACTGGACCTAATGGTCAGGGGTCCCTTTACCTTTACCTTATACTGTACTTACAGATATGTGCCAGAAAATTGTCCGCTGATATATTTTGCTGACAGAAAAAAAATCAATTTCTAAAAAGGCATTGCTTCATAAAATTAATTAACAACATAATGAATTGATATGATACATGTAAACTGAATGGTTTCTGATGTGTGATTACATTTTTCAGACAGCTTCTTTACATGTTCCAGCCACACATTCTATCAAAACATGGCTGGGGGGAGTAGTATTGAATCTGCCAGAGTGCCCCCACTTTCACATTTTTAGCAGAAAGTCAAAAAAGGCTTTACAAACAAGAATCTGTACTCACAATAAGGGTCCCTAGTCTACACAAACAGATCCCATCCTTGCCTTCCATTGAATGAATGACCAGTTGGCAACCAAGTTAGGGAAGCCTGGTTTGAAAGATGTAAATGTTTAGAAGAATTTGGCAGTGTCTAGATTTGCATTCTCAACTTGGGACATGTAGCTTTATCAGGTAGTTATTTAAATCATTGGCATTCCCAATATTGAATTTTTTCTCTAGTATCAGAGGTGGCAGGCCTCTGAATACCAGTTGCTGGGGAACACAAGTAGCAGGAGTGTTGCTGCAGGCTTCCCATAGGAATCTTGTTGGCTACTATGTAAACAGGGTCCTGGACTAGATGGGCCTTTGAGCCAGCAGGGCTTCTTATGTTCTTACACTTATCTAATTTTTCAGACAACTAAACATATCCTTCCAGTTTATGGAAGAACAGGAAAACTGCAGAAGTACTCAGAAACCCCAGTGAGAACTAGGAATCCAATACATTAAGTGGCACATTAAAAGCATGCTAGCAAGTACCAGTAATTCCCAAGTTCAGTAACATCTCACAGGCACAGGAGCTTCAATGAACAAGCAGAGTTCTCATACCAGTACGATTTCTAAAGCTCAATTCAAAAGAAGCAAACATTACTGATACTCATGAATTGCTGTGTCTTCCACTGAAATGACTGGAAAGCTTATTCCTACAGGAGGTATTTGTGAACATCAAAACACACATGCAGCTCTAGAATAAAAGTAGTTCAATTCTGCACATCCCTTTTTGAGCATCTAACAGGTCTGGATTTCTATTGCATAAACTTTACATAAATACCTTCTGAACTTCAGTTCTTGCAGACTCAATGTATCTCACAATGCTTCTGCTATGAAAATAGAAGCCATGTTTTATCAACACATACTGTAATACATATTTATGAAGCACCACAACTAAAAACAAATGCCAGCACACATTGCCACAATAAGTCAATGCTGCACAGTCACATCTGAATTGCAACCAGAGGATGAGGAACACACATATCACTACTCTGCTCCACACTCTGCAACATTATGAAAAAATTGATCGTGAATACTTAATGCAAGCAACAAGAAATACACAACAGGATCACTGAGTGGAAGACAAACTGGTGATGAGAAATGGTCACAGTGTTATCTTCTCCACTTTGCAGACATGACCAGCTACTAAAAACTCCAATTCTGCAACTGGAACAATGCACTTCTGTACCACAAACCATGCACACAACGTGAGGCATATGAAGATCTCACAGCAGTTCATAAAAAACAAACTACTGTCATAAAAATAAGTGAGTAAAAAAAAAGTTCCATAGACAAACCACCACAAGCCCCTGGAAGGCTTCAGAAAAAGAAGGAAGAACAGCATAAATTACCATGAGGGGACCAGGTACTCCACCAATAGATACAACCAACCCAAAAGGCATCTCCACTATCCCTTGTACAAGCAGCATCAAAGAACCTAAGTTTGGACTTTCAAAAAGGACTGCGGAAAGTGCAGGTGGAGAAGTGAAACTACTAATAGGAATCACCTTGAGAATGTGAACACACATTAGCATTCGAGAAGGAGGGGATACTTGGTTAAAGGCATCCAAAACACATGTTTTATCCTTAAAACATACATCTAATATGTTCACAACGGAACACAGAAGTGCAGCGATCAGTAACCCAGTGACTGAATTGAGTAGAGCGAAGATTCTAAAGAAATGACTAAGCAATCCCCAACAGCCACTTCTGGTATTACTGACCATATGCCCAATAAAACATGCAGTGTTGTTCATTCAGTAATTAACAGCAGGGGTCCAATAAAGGCAACACCTTTAGAAAACTAATGGAGAGACCTGGTCTGAATAGAAACATTGGATTCTTATCTTATTATACATGATATAATGGCCATACATGATATAATTGGCCATCTCTTCCCTTACTTTTTCCTGTAAGACCAACTGCAGTCGATAACAGTCGTCAACAGATTTACCAAACCTATCAGCCAATCACCCATTCCCACCACCCTTCTGAGTAATACGCCTCCCCACCCTCTCACTATATATAAAGGTCTGGTGACTTCTGTTTCATTGTATCGGAACATGCACACAAAAGCTCATACCAAGAACAAACTTAGTTGGTTTCTGTGTGTGTGTGTACAAGAAATTAACCAAAAGAGTATACAAGTGGACAACAGTGGAAAGATGAGGAAGAAAGGGACTAATGGTGTAAGGAGTCAATAGTACTGTGTTGGATCACTCGTTAAATCCAAACATATTGACCAGCATAGCTCCCTCCAGTGTCTTCAAGATTTGTCTCCAGACACACATGAACCTGAGACCTTAAGCCACATGCTTTCCCCCAGAGCTGTGGTTTGAAGGTGCACAACATCACCCAAAACCTTAGGGGTCCAGGAATAAACTGAGGGTGTGAGAGGACAAGGAAGTGGCACTTCACAGTTCAGGTCTAATGGAGATTAAATAAGCATTACTGTGAATGGTGTCTGACACTGTTTAGGAAGTCTCCAATTGAGAAACAAGATTCTAATCTCAATGACTACTGAATTTATTCATTTGAGTTTACAACACTTACTTGCCAGGCTGCCTGACACAATTAAGAATAACCCCTGTGAGAGAAGGAAGGGGTTTTATCTGTTTTATTTTAAGGTTTGATTATTTATCTTCCTTCATGCAGTTAATATGACACAAATTAGTATGTAGTACAGTGATGCTTCGCAAGATGAAATTAATTCGTTCCGCGAATCATTTTGTATTGTGAAAATTTCGTCTTCGGTTTTCCAATTTAAACAAATCAAAGCAAAAAAAATGCAAAAAAATTCGTCTTGCAAAGCACAGCCATAGAAAAATTCATCTTGCAAGTCAACAAAAAGATCGCAAAACGCTTTCGTCTTGCGAGTTTTTCGTTGCGCAAGGCATTCGTCTTGCGAGGTACCACTGTATATGCAAACAGACAGGTTAGCAAGAATTCATGTGATTAGTAAGGTGTGTATCAGATTTATAAGGAAAGGCTAACTTCATCCTTGCTTCTGTATCATTCAATTTAAAATAAATATAATATCATTATATTTTTTTAAAAAATCAATGTAATGTCTATCAGGAGCCAGATTAGATCCCAATACTGCATCAGCCACTGACTAACCCTTCACTTTAGTCTCACTATTTTTTCTTGAAAAACTGTGCCTCCTTCTTGTTCATTCTTTAACACACACACACTTTTACAATGTAGACATAATGTACTGTATTTTAATGTAGGTATCCACAAATTTCACTGCAGCAAAAATTAAACTGGGCTCAACTTCAAATCCAGAGTGAGCATGGGGCACATTTTACTTCAGCAAGCCTACCCAAACATATAATATAGTTATCTATGTGTGTTTAACAACTTCTTGTTTATTTTATCTGTTTTGCTGATAATTTTATTATATACATCACAGTTTTCTTATTATTAAGCAATGAAAAAATTGTCCTTAATAAGAAATAAATGGCATCAATTAAGAAGAATAGAATTTGGACATTCGTCCTTCATTTAATATTGTAGCACTCTAACCTATGGTTTCAGTCCTGGTCACTGGCTACGATTGGGAATTATCAAACTGGCTGTCTGCATTGGCACCAAGCCATCCCAACCAGTGTCTTCTCTATGGTGTTGCTAGGAAAACTGTTTCATTGCAACATGAATGATTGAGAACTTATGCAATTGGAAAAAACCAGATAGGTGTGTTACAGGTCCTTTTGTTTAACACTATTTTAATTCTGCTATTTCATGCTGGTAGAGCTGGGCACTGCTGGCTGAATATGTGATACCGTAACTGTTTTGCTTATAATAAGAGTCCAAGTACCAGGAATCTGCGTAGTTAGACTACAGAATTTGGCTGTTGACTTAGAATGCGATACATACAAGCAATTTCATTCAGCATTTTTATGTTCAACATGGATATAACTCTGGGAATGCAGAACAGTTAATTCATCAACACTACAGTATTTAAAACTAAGTTACATTGATCTAAAGCAGGGATGGAGAACCTGAACCCTCCATATACTGCTGGAGCACAACTCTCATTATCCCCAACCATGCTGGCTGCGACTGAGAAGAGTTGGAGTCCAAATTCTTAAAAGCACTTCAATTCTGTACTGAAAGAAGAGTTAAGTAACTGTAGGAGTATTGATTCCTCTTTAAGGAATGCACTCCTATGATTCCTCACCTCACCTCTTCTTTCATTGTCAAGTCAAAGCACTTCAGGAATTTGTTAAAAGTGAACTTTACAAACATGACCTCAAATCATGTTGTGCCGTTATAAAAGTTTGCTGTTGTACAGTACTGGTAACCAGGAGCCAAGAGAGATTTCTGGCTTTATAACTTGGGGGGGGGGAGAGCCAACAAATTAAAAAAATCCAAGACTTCACACAAAAATAAAGTAATTATACATAAACTTTACTTTCCAAAGACACTGCTGCCTTCCATGTGCCTTTGTGCCTCATTCAAATATTAACATCACTGGAAAACATAAGCACTCGAGAGCTATCTCCCCAGGGATATCACTCACATGCTGCAATGGATGTATAAAGAAGAACATTCCGACTGTAGTAGTTTAACATGCAGGTAAAGCCAAAGATTGACTTGAAAACAAGTCATTTATCTTTCACTAAACATTTCCAGCTTATTGATCTGAACTACTAGCATATTAAAAATATTCAGGCCCATGCCAAAACTGACATTGCATGAGAAACTGTTAGAATGTCAAAAATACTTTAAAAGCTTCTGTGAGCCAATAGTACCCACTCAGAAAAGAGGCAGACCACTGCAAATCTGCATATTTTACTGCTTTGGCCTTGTGTCCTTGTAATAAAGACTTCACTGGGCACTGGAAATTTTGGGTGTGATTATCATTCAGTCACTCCTGCTGAGAAACAAAGCAGAACTACCTGCCCTTGGATGTTGCAGCTAGCTGGGCCTATCCTGTGTGAGTCACTGTTCTGGTCCTGCTTGCTTTCTGTCAGGGAGGCATGGCCAGATCACTCACTCAAATAAACACACAGGATGAACAGTTCTTTAAGTGGATAATTCTTATTCCGATATACTATGAAAGTATGGTTTGGGGAGTGTACAAATGATGGCACAATTCTAATTTTAGCTCATAAAAAGTGTGTCCCAACTATTAGAAGTTTGAAAAATGTTGATTTAGACACAACTAGGAAAACCACTGAAAGCTAAATGATTAAATTTCTCACAGATTTCTCTGTCACACATTTTAAAAGCAGCTATGTGAAGGAGTGAAATTGCTAGAAAAGATGTTTAGCTCTCACCTCTGTACTGTTTTCCTGATCTACAACTCTTCACCCACCTGCTACTTGGCCTGAAAAGGGTGGGGAGTAAAATATATCCTGCAGGCATCTTAAATGCTACAGTACTTTGAACTTCCCCCCTAAAAAAACCAGATCTGAGTTCCTCTTCTAGTTTAGCCTGACTTTTTTAAAGCAAGCACTCCTTCAATCAAGTATAGAAAACAAAGCCCACCTAAAACTGACAAGCAGAATGAAATGCAGGACAGAAAAAAACAAATTCTGCAACAATATACCTGTATGAACACACAATAATTGTTCCATAAAACAGCACGCTAGTCCACAAAGTTGTCACTGCCTAACAGATCTCTATTTAAAATTATTGTTCTGTTCTGAAATTCCACATTACCAGAACTCAAACACAAAGAGCAGATTACGGTATGATTACTGACTGAGACTACAACCAGAAAGCAGCTTTTATTAATTATGTTCCAAGCAAAAGATAAAAGCTTAAGGAAGTTGTAGGGCTTCCCTGAATAAAGCCTGCTTACAGTTGCTCAATATCTGCTCAGCCCCATTGTGTATGTGAAGCAAGACTGCATGGAATAGAGCGCCCCCATCTCCTACAGGCCTGCCTGTCTCTCGCAAGCAGTTCCTGCTCGCTCCTCCCCTCCCTGTTCTCTCGCTTTCCCCGCACAACATCCATGACGTACCTTTATTTCTAGCATAGTGACTCTAGGGCTCTCGCATTAGTAGGATTATTATTATTTACCCTAACTCGGGGACCCCAGATTTCTGACTTCGGAGGCACCATCTGCTTTCCTATAAACAACACACACCGCCACGTCCAGGAAGCAGAAACCGGGAGCTGAAAAACTGGCCCTTATTTTTTTTTAAGTTGCTTTAAAAAAAATTGCGGGAAATTCAATTTTTAAAGGGCTGCTCACAAACTTTCCCTAGTACATCACATCGCAACCACGCCGACCGGCCGCTTCTCTTACTAGGCTCTCGTAGCTCCTGGGATGCTCCTTCCCCGTCCAGTCCGTGCGCTTAGGAAGCAACTGGGGGGAGAAAAAAAGACACACACACCCGGTCACCGAGGGCTACTAGCCGCCCCCCACCCCACCCCCCCACCCGACGCCCCAGCAGCGCCCGCCCGCCCGGGATGGCGGAGGAAAGGGGAGGGGAGGAGGGGAGGCCGTTGCAGCCGCCGGCGCTGAGGCGGATGGAGAGCGCCGGGCTGGAAGGCGCTCGCAGCGCTTACCTCCTTCTCGGCGACTTGTCGGATCAGGACCTGCGGGAGCAACAAAAGAGGAGCGGAAGAAGGGCCGTCAGAAGCCGGAGGAGGCGGCAGCAGCAGCAGCAGCCCACCCCGCAGGCCCAGACCCCGGCGCCAGCGCGCTTACCTGAGCCGCTTCCTCGCAGGGTCCGTTCTCCAGAAAGCGGGCGATGAGGAAATAGAGCTCTGGGAAGAAGGGGAAAAACGGGGGGGTTGAGAAAGGCAAACACGCACCGTGAGGGGGGGGGGAACACGGCCTTGGAGAAGGAGGCGGCAGCCCGGCCCCTCACTCACCCGATCGCAGCTCCGCCGTGTGCCTGCCGCTGTTGTTGCTCCCAACGCCGCCGCCGTCCCCGGACATGGCGAGCGAGAGGAGCCCGGCTGGCTGAGGCCGAGCTCCCCCGGCGGCGGGGCCCTGCGAGCCGAACACGACGGCGCTCGCCCAGGAGCTGTCACTGTTTGTTCGGCGGCAACAGCCGCAGCAGCAAGGCGCTCAGCTCCACCATTCAAGCCCCGGGCGGCAGTAGCAGCGGCTGTGGCGGCGGCAGCAGCAGCAGCAGCAGGAGGAGGAGGAAACAACAACTCGCAGCAAAACCCGCCGCCAACCCAAGAGCTGCTGCTACTGCCGCTGCTGCCGCTCTCGTCAGCCAGCCAGCCAGCTTCGGGCGCGAGCGAGCTGGCGGGCGGAGGAGAGAGCGTGATCCCTCCGCCGAGACAAAGAGTCCCAGCCCCCCTCCCCTCGGCGCGCGCGCGCACACACACACACACAAACACGCACGCCCCCCAACCCACTTCACTCCCTTTCCTTCAGGTCGCCTGCCCCCGGGGTTGGGTAGTGGTGGTGGTATTGCGCTCCCCGCCCTAGAGAGCCCTGCCTGTTTCCCCCCTCCTCCTCCTCCTCCCCACACAACAACGCGCTCGAGCTGGAGCTCGCTCCGGACTTGGGGGGGGGAGCCGAGCGAAGAAGATGTCGGAGCGAGCGGGCAGAGGCGGGGTGTGGAAGGGTGGGCGGGCAGCTTCGGCTGAAAGGCGCTTTCTCTGTAGAGAAGGGCTGGGAGGCCTCGGCGGCGGAGGGATACGACGCGCGCGGAGGCGGGAGGAGCGATTGGGAGGGGGGTTGTGCGAGAGAGAACGCGAGAGGCCCTTTGGCAGCGGTGGCGCTGGAAGTTGCTCAGTTTCAATGTAGCCGAACTGGGAACCGAATGAGGCAAAAAAAAAAAATGCCCCCAGGGACCGCAGGACCCACTGGGCGAGGCGGGCGTGAGAGGCTCCTCTCGGCCGTCGTCGTGCCAGGGCCTACTGGGGGAGGGGGTGAGCAGGTCGGGCCCGTAATCTCCAGGCTTTCTCTCTTCTTCCACATGCCTCCTTGTCGCCTTTAAATGCTACAGATTCCCATCTGCTTGTAAGTTGCAATGTCATGCGTGGTTTTGGTTTGTTTTCTTTCTCTTTCCTAAGTGTTACTCATTATGGGTGGGCGAGCTTGTGTATATGTATTTGTGTGTGAGCAAGAAATAAAAATGCATATATATTTTTCATACGCCTTGTCTCTACAGCTTTTCCTTTGTTATTGACTCTCTCCCTCTGGCTTAAAGATGAGCATGAAATGACTTCCTGGTGTTATTAAAAGGTGCGATGTTAACATTTGCGTTTGCCCTGGTTTATTACTTAGATAGTGGGAGACGGCAGGTTAAGACAGCAATATTATTATGAAAGCAGACAAGTGAAAAGGATGAAAATGGATGCAACCTATGGCTGGACTTGAGGTAATTTACAGCTGGATCGATAACATACAGAAGGGTTATTGCATGATTAATGGTTATATTTACATTTTGTGTTTCATGCTGTATTTAGGTAATGAACAGGGCTCACCTGCCTAAAGTGTTCATTTCCATTTTAGGGAAGTGTCTTTAGAGGCATTATGTGTTATACTGTAGTTTTAATTTTATCAGAGTAAACAGTGGTCAGCATTTGTTATGTAATATATCAATGTTTTGGGATTGAAAGTTGGGCATAGGGCATTTTTTTGTATTTCCAAAAAAGAAAAAAGCGGCCATTTAATCAATTAGTGCAGATCAGTTAAAAACTGCTTATCAAATAAAGCTACAGTGATATATTCCAGAGATGCTCAAGCGATGCCAAAATGATTTCCTCTCTCCAATGTTGCAGCTTTGAACTAAAATAAGGTATGTAGTTTTCAAGTAAATAATTACTTACATAATATATTGTATTAATGATATTTAAGTCTCAAGTTATTAAGGCCCCAGCTCACATATATGCTTATTTCAGCACAAAACTGGAACTGTAGTAAGACTGCAATCCTACACCAACTTATCCTGAAATAAGCCCCATTAAACTCGGTGGGTCTTCCTTCTGAGTAAACTTGAATATGATTGCATTGCAAGAGCAATTGTTACAGTAGTCATTTGCATCATTATATCACAAAAAAGAGAGACCATATATCTGGAAAATGTATGAAGGTATGATTTGCAGTAAGTCCCACACTGCTTTTAGTTATTTCTGGAATTAGAAAAATTGATATCTAGAAGGTACACATGTCACCCTGAGGTGAGTAACAAATTAATACAGGATTAATATTAAGTTAGAACTGAAGTCATTTTGTACTACAAGCTTTTCTGTTTAAGCATCTTCACCATTCATTTTCCTACTATTTTTGTGGCCCCCATTTGAACCTGGTACTTTTATTTTACATTATAGAATTGTATGAAGGTTTTAGTTTCATCAATCTTTTAACAAAGTACTATATTTTTCAGTTACTCTGGAGTCTTATATTTAAGATGTAGAATGTGAATAAAGACCAGAATAGGCAGTGCTAATAAGATTTGCAAGTTTATCCTGCTCTTTTTATAGTTGCTTATATGTGTACAAATATAGCTAAGGTATTTATATGAATTATGATCTATTGATATTGGATCTGTATTTCAATGTTACTTACTCTGAAATAAATTAGTTTTTAATTAGAAGAAAGATTATTGTGACTATAATGGATTTCCTTTTTTGTATTATATATCCCACAGTAATTCTGTTGCTTGAATTCACATGCAAAAACACTGACATTTCTATTATCAGTAGTATAGCACACTAAAAATACAAGCAGAGGGTGCACTTCTATAATTTTAAAATTATTTCTCTGCAATAAGATCATTGGCTTTTGTTTTGCATGAAGGTTGTTTTTTCTTCTACAGAAGTCTTAGAATTATTTTGGTATTGTACATTTAGAATAGAGGATGTTGAGGTTTGTTCGTTCTTTTAATTGTAACAGCTTATTATCAGTGACATCTCAGCAGTGCATTGTGCTAATTCCCAGTAATGTTATTGTTTTCTTTGCTAGAAAAATGTATTTCTGAATTCTCTCACACGGTCTCCAGTAGTATATTTTGGAAATCCTGCATTTGTGTCGAGTTGCATTATCCTTAAAGAGAAATATTTTAGTTCCACTGTCATTGAGATGTAATAGGTTCTTTGTGAACTGCTTCTGTTATAATGAGGCTTGTCCTACACAAGTAAGATACCCCTTTTCAGATTAAAATAGCTGTTTAAAATATGTAACAATGATGTAGTCTAACTAGTGACGTTATGGTTTTATTTTTACAAAATGTTATAATTACAGGTGGTAGTGACATGGTTTTAATTTGACTTTCTGAAAATGAATGTTTGGCATTCCTTTCACTACTGTTGGGTTGCTGAGTTTCAGGAAACTTACAAAGATTTGTTTTCCCCATGGTAGATGCAATACCATATTTTATAGAGAAATTGAAAGACCTTTAGTAGCAGTTTATGAAACTCTTTCCTTCTTTAGAAAAAATATTTGGCAATAAAAATAACATTTGCTATATTTAAAACAAATGTAGATAACACTGACTGTAGTATTTCTGGAATATTAGAAATATATATAATTAACTGCATATCATTGTCTGTACATTTCTTTCAGTAAGACAGGAAATTGTGAGAAACATCAAGGGCATTGCCCCAAAGGAAAATGTTTTTATTAAGGCTGAGAAACACTTTGGGGGATGGATCCAAAGAAACATGAGTAGAACAACTATGCTTATTATTGTTTCATGAACTGTTTGAAAATTTCATGGAACAAATACCTGGAGGTACACCACAGTTTGCAAATGAAGTATGGTCCCCACTGTAGTGTACAAGTGCTGCATCTAAGCATATGATCAATTATGGGGAGATAGGGGACCCCATGTTGTTTAAGAGGTGTTCCCCAATGAAGAGCGTGGGTGCAAAAATTTCTACATTGCAAGACTCACTCTGCAATGCAGAACTCTTTGCATCCTAGCCATTAGGGTTTGCTTTGCAGTGGGGAGCTTCTTGCACCTTATCCATTAGGGCTTGCTTTCCAAATGTGTGATTTAAACTACAGTATAAGCATTTCTGGAAGATTTGGAGCTAGATCCAAAGGTGGCCTTCCACATTTGTGAGGGCCTTTATTCTACTAGAGGCTCTTGCAAATGTAAAGGAAAAAATGTGATTTTCACCTACTTCTCCCTCCTTCTGCAGACAACCTGAGCCACCTTACGTGCTTTTTGAAAGATTTCACAGTCCTCTGGAGCAGAGGCAAAATAAAAAAATTCCTTCAGTAGCACCTTAAAGACCAACTAAGTTTATATTTTGGTATGAGCTTTCGTGTGCATGCACACTTCTTCAGATACACTAGAAACAGAAGTGTCAGACCCTATATATATACAGAGGGTACTCTGTATATATACAGAGGGTACTCTGTATATATATACCTCTGGAGCAGAGGTTTAAGGTATCAGAGAATCCTTAAGAATCAAATTCCCCCTTCCATTCATAGAAGCCAAGAGCAACACTCATGCCATCTCTTAATTCCAACCAATGGAAACCAGAGAGATATAGCAAACTGTCTTTCACAAGTGGTTGTGCAATGTCTTGCACTAACTATGTTTCACTTTCCCCCCCATAATGCTAAGTCAGAAATAGCACTTCCATGAGCAGAAAATGCTTTCTGCTTGTGGAACAACACATTTAGATCTAAACATACTGTTACAATAAAATAGCAGGAAATACTTTATTTTCGAAAGGAAATAGCAATGTTTCTACATATTTATCATAACTACCATACTAGTAGAACACAGTATTAATAAAGGACCTCTAATGGATTGATAACTCAAGTTATACAGTACCGTTTTCAGACCCACTTATAGTGCATTATCAATATATTTGCATAAATGTTTTTGCTGGCACACACCCTGTTGAGGATAGTGGTGAAATGAGGAATGTTGTGAAAAGTAGTTTAAAATGACTACACAAATACATTTCTGCAAAAACCCAGAGCAATGCATCTCTTGCTTTACCTGTTTTGTACTTATCAACTTGCAGATTTAGTAATGAGGAACAAGTGTGATGGGCAAGTTGCCAGGGCTAATACACTGAGAAAATGTGAGGGTAGAATTCTTGAATTTGTTTGTTGCACAATCAAAGGCCTGAAACATAGTCAGGGAATTAAATTTATCCTAAATTGTCACATTCTCTAGTGGAAAGTAGTGCTGAAAATACATGTGAGGGGTGATGCCTGTAGTTGAGATGTCTTACAAACATTTTTTTTAAAATGAACTTCATAGCCTTTTTAATATTTCTTACTCTGGCTCTCTTCCTATGTAGTTATTTTTTACTATTTTGTTTCACATGTTAAATTATACATACAAGTGTGCATCAAGGTATTCTAAATGCTAATTATGTAAACATGGTCCAGGATTAGCATTTGCACATTTTGCCTTACACGTTTCATGTAATTTCAGTCCTTGAAGTTCAGTCATTACATGTGAGTATTGTGGATGGGGACTAGCAGAATAATCCTAATAGGAAGTTATGGCATTTAGGAGCCTCTGGGAGGGACTATTGCCAACTAAACTGGCAGGGGAGTGTGGACATGAGTTTTGAGGAGTGGGCCCTAGGTGACATGACTGTGCTGAACAGGTTTTGGAATAGGTTTCTGCTTGCCCTGTCTCCCAGATCATCCTTTTTGGGGGACTTGCGTTGTTCTAAGTTCCACCACCTTATCTCCAGCCCAGCTAGGGTGAGGGGCTTATACCACCAAAGCCCCAACTTAGAAAGAAAGTCTGGGATCTGCTGAATCTAAACACTCTCATCCCAGAGGATCTTGAGTTTGGCTCAGACTATTAATAAACAAACCTGTATACTAGCATTTCTAAATAGATACATATTATTTTATTTATTTTATTTTACTGTTTTTACATGCTGCCTTTTGCCCAGTGTGGGACCCAAGGCTGCTCACAGCATATATTAATACAGTTGCAACTAAAAGACACAATAAATATAAATATTTAAAAAACAAATAAATAACCCTATTAAAAACAGCACTGAAAACAAAACTATTTATAAACACACGTGCACAGAGTCTAACACTCATCATCTGATGACCCTGCAACGTCAGTTAATAGCTAAAGGCCTGTACCTTTGGAAAGTTGTAATTTTTAGTTCACAGTACTGCTTTCAATTGGCTTTTGCCCCTAAATGCTGTTGTCTACCTCACTTCACTACAGTTACTTAATGACAATTACTGTCATGAAGCTAAACCAATCTGACATGGGCTTTGTTCACTATGAGTGATTGAAAGAAAGCTTGAGTCAACTTGCAACTTTCTACAACAACTACAGAAGTGTTCCTCAAGGCTGCAAATAAGATCCTTCTCAAAGATTGATCCTGATCTTAATCTTTCTGGTATCATCACCAAGCAAGCCTTAAGATAATAGACGGGAAAACAACATTTGAGGTGTCAGCAGCTCAGAACCAGTGCCCTAATACAAAGGTGTTGTGGAGAGGGGGAGTCCCCCAAATTGGCTTTTTGGTGGACAGGAGGAATGGATAAAGCACCCTCTGTCTCTTCCTAAACAGACAATCAGCTAAATGTTACATGTTTGAAGTGTTACCTTACCCGTGTGCAGTCCCTAAGCTGTAGGATGTGAGAGAATAACTGGGTAGCGTAAATTTTTATACACACACATGAACCTGCTACGAATCTGTAGGAGAGTGAGGAAACAATTCTTGGAAGATAGGTTCCACATGCATTGAGGGGTTACTCAGTCAAGGCACTGATCTTAATACACAGCCTTGTGTTTAATATGTTGCATCTTTCAAGACATTGGTCAGATTAGTGTCTTGCCCTGTAGAACAGTTTAACAATAATATGTGGTGGTATGGAGTGGAATTGCATGATATTTCATACTCCTTTTACAAATGTCATCAGTTGCTACTATCTAAAATCAATAATAAGCCCATGGGGAGAAGTTACATAGAAGTGTATGTCTACTGTAAACTACACAGTTATTCAAGTCTAAGTCTCCTTACGTTAGATATTTCATTTTAAGATACTGTACATCACTAGCATCGTAATAAACTAACATGTTGCTGGCAGTGTTCAAACTATTTCTTAAGTTGATGAAGTTTATGAAGCCAGGAATGAGAATTTGGATCAAATGTTCTTCCATTCACACAGCAGCTTCATTCTCATCTTGATGTAATCCCACGGTCCCATTACATCTGAACAGGACAATTCTGGTTTACTGTCAGTTAACAAGCCAAGATAATGAGCCAGGATTTGAGGGGTGAAGCAGAGAAGGAGCACTTGTTCCCAGAATCATAAACCTCGGTTATCCAAAACCTTGCCGTTGTGTATCTTTCCAACATGTGCTATTCCTTTTTAAATTCTGTAAATAATCTAGTCTCCTATGGTTATCAGATGGGGAGCTTTCTGGAGAAAGGATTAAACAGTGTTAAGGTATATATGGTGTGCATGGAATGTTGCAAATTCAGTCCCTAACCTTTCCAGTTAAAGGCTGTCAGGTAACAACATTTGAAAAGACCCATCCACTGTCACATTAGGCTGCCTAGAGCTAGCGGAACCTATAACCTGGCTTAAGAATATAACGAGTCCTTCGGTATCAGACCAAAAGCACCTTGTCCAGCACCCTGTTCTCACTGTAAGCAACCAGGTGCCATGGGGAAGACCATAAGAAGGAGGACATGAGTGCAACAGCACTCTGCCCTCTTGTGTTCCCAGCAACTTGGATTCAGAGACATACTGCCTCTGACACTGTGGGTAGTACATAGCCATCATGACCAGCCTTTGGTAGTCTTACCCATGAATTTTAAAGTCCTTCAAGTTAGTGGCCACCACTACGTTGTGAAAGAAACTTCCGTAGTTTAAATTTAATGCTGTGTGAGGAAATGCCTCCTTTTGCACATTCACCTTCATTTGATGAGCCCTAGTTCTAGTATTAGGAGAGGAAGAAAACATTCACATTCTACTTTCTGCCAGCATGTATAATTTTATATGCCTCTCTTTTATTTGCCTTTTTCAGAATTAAAAAGTCCCAAAGACTTTGTATAAGGCAGCATCATATATGTCCATAAAAGCTTGATAAGGCCGCAAACTACTACCAACTGAGTTTAGGCACACAAGATTAGTGAAATTTTCTGTGGACATAATGCAAGCCTTTCCTGATGCAAAAGGACTTTTTTTCTGAAGCATCACATTGCTAGGAAGCCACTTAATTAAGGAAGAATGGAATAATGTTTTACTGCAGATTTCCTTTATCAAAGTTATAACAATATCTTTCAAGAATGATTAATTTGGTGACTCGGAAGGTGTACTGATCGTTCCTTTAGTTGTAGGTATATTAATGTAGTGCAATGTTTCTATTTCTGTTTACAATTTATATTAAATCAAGTACTGTATTTATAAAACCAATATGAACTGGTTATATCTAACAGAAGTTCTTTGAAAGCCATTAAGAATTCAAATACATTTCTAAAGCTTTTATTGTTTATTGTCGCATATTTATTGTTTTTGCATTCTCTAAATGAGCTACTTCCAAATCGGTTATTCACTATGCATTCAAGTATAGTTTCCTTACATCATATGTCTGTTTAATGTACATGTAAAACACATAATGTACAAACACATTCCATTTGTCACAATAAGATATATGGGGGAAAGATCAATTATTCCTACTTGGTTAGAACAGTATATTGTCTGCTTTCACGGTCTTGTCTCTAGGGAATTGGCTCTTGCAGCTGTTGAATTGTTTTGCTTACATATTATAAGTGGGGCTGTCTACCGATTAAAACCTTTTAGTCGATTAATCATCTGACTTCCAACAAAATAATTTAAACTTAAATTTCAAATTGATATAAATGAAGGGGCCTTTTTGAGATATTGAAGGAACTGTGAGAGCACACAGTGGATTAAGGAAAAGCTGACGTTCATTTTTGATCACTCAAAATATCCCTTTTCATTCTCCGTTACAGTTACACTAGAACCAAAATAGCTTTAAAAAGAACTGTGTGTTTAAGACTCAGCCTCGCGGTTTAACATTTGCACCTACTGATTAATATAGTAGAAATTCAGCATATTAATTGCCAATTAAATAAGTGGTGGTGGGCAAAGTAAACACATATATTTATGTGACAAACTACCACAAAGCAACTAGTGTCAGCATCTCATGTGAATGAAATAAAGCAAGGAAATTATGAAAAATTCTGAGGGGCAGCTCACACATGTTTTTAATGTGCACATATGTGCTTGCAATGTATGTGAACTTACAAGGCTCGCTACACTTCCTGATACAGCGTCTGTGCAGTAACAAATCCCACTGCAGCCAACTGACCACACCCTAGGCCACCTCAACCTCTCACCACCAAGGAAACATATCAAGTGAATAGAAAGAGAACCTACCCAAGTGATGCTGACACAAAAACCCCATACATACACTAAGTAAAAGAACACAAGCTTTACCACCCTACCCCCTCTCGTGCCCCCTCTTTTCTTCCCATCCCTATACTGCATATAACGCCAATGTCTCACAGCAAATGTAGAAAATGTAGAAAAAAACAACCTGAAGAAAGTGACAATGCATGTGCTTTTGTAAACTAAATATATATTTGTCTGTTCATTGCATTTTATATTCACCTGTTATGCAAATGCATGCATTGCAATGCATTTTTTTATCGTTTTAGCTACTGTCTTTGCCTCCTTAATTTTGCCATTCTTGGGTTGTTTTAATTGTATTTGTGGTGGGGCTGCTGTTAACGCCGGTCAAGAAACAGCAGTTAGTGCAGAATGCAATGGCTAGCTTTCTAATTGGGGCAATTTATTGCAAATTTGCAACACCATTTTTTTATTTTAAAAAATTGAACTGGTTTTAGTATGCTACTGAGCCAGGTTTAAGGTTTTGATATTTATCTATATAGCCGTAAGCAACTTCTGACCAGGTTCTCTAAAGGAATGCCTTCTCCCCTAAGATTATCAAATGAGGCCCTCCTGTTTGTTCCACAGTCAGTGGAGGTCCACTTGCAACAATAAAGAGGTGGATGTTTTCTGTTATTGCACATGGTTTATAGAAAAGCCTCCCCTTCTGAGATAAGGCAAGCGTCTACTTTTCCTTTATTACTGGCACTTGCTGAATGACTACTTCCTACTCTAGGTCTTGCCTGGCAATTAATACCAGCATATTGAGCCTATCCTGACTTTGTTCCTGCTGTATTTACTGTGCAGCACTTTGAGATTATTATTATTACAAAAGCATTTTTAAGCAAATAATTTTTTGTTGTTATCCTGGAACCAAACATATTTATGAAAAAGAAGGGGTATAAATTCCTATAATAATAAGATGGAGTTTCCATAGTGGAAAGCACTTCCTTGCTCCCCCCCCCAACATGCACACACAAAGCATAACACACTTTTTTTTTGATACCTTCATAGATGAATAAATGGTACTCTTAAAAAACAAATGCATACCTCTGTGGTCTGCTTTCCGAAGATCCAAGTGTAATGTTTGTTTCATTTGATAACTAGTTGTTGTATTTCTTGGTATTTCAGCTGCAGACAACAACTAGTGAGTGGTAGGTGATAAGGAGCAACAGCAAACAGGCCTGGTGTCAGCACCTGGACCAGCATGGTGCTGATGCTGGTTGTTGCAATATCCTTTCTTTTTAATACCGTATTTATGTGAATCTAATGCGCACCTCAATTTTCAACCAAAGAAGAATTTGCTAGCAAATGTAAATGTACCATCAAATCTAATGTGTACCCTAATTTCTATGACATAATTTGTCCAAAAAAGGTGTGCATTACATTCACATACACTGTGTGTGTTAACAGAGTTCTAGACCATTATTATTATTATTATTATTATTATTATTATTATTATTATTATTTACACACACATATATTTTCCACAGCAAAATGGTGTGCATTCCCCCCAAAATGTGCGTAGCAACAGGGCAACAGAAGCAAGCTTCATTTTATTCCAATAGTCATGATGATCCTATTATTTAAGTGAGTTTAAAACATGAAACTACACCTGCTCAGAATATTTCTTGTTTAAATTGGGGCTGTCTGTGTTTCAATGCCACATGTCAGGAATATAGAAGCAGTTGTAAAGCATAGAATGACCTGGAGCGGTGGGGAGAGAAATGTTAATTCTGTTTCACAATTGAGGTAATACATGTCGCCATCTAAAGGGGGATGGTGGCTTGTAAGACCATTAAGTCCAGGTTCCAAAATTATCTACCTGCACCACTGCTGTATAGTACACGCTCTAATTAGAACACCCAAATCGGTGCATTCATTCAATAGTAAATTATGTATTAAGTGTTTTTTGCAAGCTTCACTGCAGGTTTCTGTCCAAAAGGTAGTTAATGTGAAGAAACCTGCTGAGTGAGGCTTTTCTTCTGTGCTTGCCCTGAAAAGTAAAAGTATAATGATCCCTTTCTTATATATCATATAGCCCTAGTGCCGTCTAAAACAAAACATTATTTTGAGGCAGAGCTTTATTTTAGAAATGTCAGTTCTATTGGCAGCAGGTGGGCTGCTGAAATTATTCCCGAATTAAAATCCAGTCTACTTGTCGTCTTCTAGGTTGCGCAGAGTCAAAGCACTGCCATGATATTTGTGTCCCTAGCTGGCTGGTGAGATCACAGCAGAATGTGTCCTAACGCCACCAGCAAATGTTGCTGTTGTGCAGTAGATAATAGAGAAGCGTGTGTGATGATAGGAATTATATAGTTATTTATGTTCAGCAACATAGCAGCATCTCAGTCATCACACAGTCTGCTATGGCAATACAGCTGTACATGAAATAACGTGGCACGTTAGCTACAGCTGACTTGCCATATAAAAGGGCAGGCCTGCACCTCTAGCCTTAGAAAGTAGTGGACAGTGTTGAGACTGTGCCACTCACCTGACCTCTATTCAGCTAAGTCATGGCAGCATAAGGGGGGGGGGGGTTTACTAATATACACCAGGAGGCTTGATTTGGTCAGAATCAAGTATACACTAAATACATTACTTCTGGTAATGTAGAAGAATAGCCAATGCTGGTCTCTAGTACTATGCTATGTTCAAACGGTGATTCTGGATCATGACTATTATTATTATTATTATTATTATTATTATTATTATTATTATTATTATGTCCTTAGTATCATTTGATGCTCTTGCTCTCCTTTTGAAAAGAGATCCATATTCTGCAAATAAATAAATAAAATTATTTTTACACTACACTATACTGAAATGTTTAAATGTTGCTTGATTGTCCTTGAATCTTCCCACCACTCTTGCCATCCTCTCCTGCCACACCAGTGTGGCACACCACGCCCTTTGCGAACCACGGTCCCAGACTCTCTTTCGGGTGCTCCTCAGTCTTTTCATTAAGGCTGTCTAGCAACAAAAGCATACCAGGGCCTCTTGTCCCTGTCTCCTTGGGCCCCCAAAATGGCAACCCCTCTGACGGCAGGCAGAGTCTCAACCCAACTAGCAGATAAGTACTGGGAATGCGGCCCAGGTGTTTGAACTGACCCCCTTCTTCACAGCTGTTCCCCAAGTAGTGCAGGCATGAAGTTCCCAGCAAGCCTTCCGCTTCTCCTCTTGCACAGGATTGCTATGGTTGTAAAAATTTCAGTCAACATCCCAGCCCCCTAAGATCTGTCTAATTGTAATAAGAAGTTTGACACTCTTGCGAGGCTGGGTTAAAATTCCTTCTAAAGATAGCTGCTATTGAAGGTGGATGGAAAAGGTATGTAAAACAGTAAGGCTGAGAAGCATTTGCAGTCCATCTGTACTGAAAAGTTAAAAGCATTGATTCAGATCACCTCCAGCTCTGTCCTACTACTTGATGCCTTTTAAAGTGGCACTGCAGAGAGAGATGCAGGAGTTAAGATATAAGCCTTTAGCTGGGGGGGGGGTGTCAATAAATTATATACAGGTAAAAGTGTCAAAACAGCTTTAAAGACAATATGAAGGTAATAGAATATATAAGAAAAGCTATTCTGCTAAATGGAAGGTAGCTTTCGGGAAATAAACAACACAAACACTACACTACTTTTAAGCTATCATTTCATCGTAATAGAAACAAATAGTTCTGAACAGCTGAAGACTACGAAAGCAAAATTTCTACCCTGCCGTACTGCTTAGTGACCTATGCATGTTGCTGCTCAGAGATTAACCATTTCATTTGAAGAAGAAACAAAATACTTTACAGATGAGGACTGTAGGACTGGTGATGCAGCCCTTGAAAAATGGATGGTGGTATTTTTTTTTAATGCACTCTACATAAACCAGTGACTACTGCTAATAAGAACTTAAGCTGGATGACTCGTCAATGGGATTTGTATCCAAACATAAACCTAATTGCTCAGAAGAAAGCCCCATTAATTTCAGTAGGATCTGCTTCCAAGCAAATGTGCAAAAGAAGCATTTATTCAACTTAAATTAGGGTACTTTAGCTTAATGTAAAATTGTTTTCTTCTACATTGTAGTATGCTATAGGTATACCAGCTTTGATTGCATTTTCCATTTTCCTATAATTAAATGCCAATAAAGTAATAGTTACAGACATTTCAAAAATGATTAAAGGTTAAATTTTAAAAATGATATGTAAAAACTCATAATGAAACTCATTTCACCATATGGGTGAAATATGGAGCTGTAAAAGAAAAGCCATTGCTGTTGTAGAATATACCGTATATTCCGGCGTATAAGACGACTGGGTGTATAAGACGACTCCCAACTTTTCCAGTTAAAATATAGAGTTTGGGATATACTCGACGTATAAGAGATACGACCCGGCGTATAAGACGACCCCCGACTTTTGAGAATATTTTCCTGGGTTAAAAAGTAGTCTTATAGGCAGGAATATACTGTAAATAAAGTAAAAACAGCAGAAGTAAACTGATATTGCTGGCATCTGTCTGTCTCCGGAGACAGTGGAGGAGTGCGCCTTTGGGGGTGAAGTCAAGCTGTTGGAAGGTTGCAGCACCTGCTGTGGCTGTAGAGACCAATACAGGAGAGACATGTTTTGTTGCAGCTGGGGCAGATGAAGGTGTCCAGTTCTGTTGATGCATGTATACCATGGCGTTTCTTCTTTCTGCACTCCTCCCAGTGGTCATTCCTCCTCTGGTAACTGCTGTGTTTACACAACCTGGCTGATTGTCACCAGACACTACGGTCATCTACAAGGGATTCCCACACAGTGGAATTAAGGTTGTTAGCCTTGATGTCACATTTGCAGACATCGGAGTTGGTCTCTCAATGGGCCTGGTACCTGAAGCCAGCTCCCTGTAGAGAATGTTCTTGGGGATCCTGCCATCTTCCATTCTGTGGGCATGACCAAGAAGCATAGATGTCACTGAGACTCAAATGCAAACATGCTGGGAATGTGGGCTTGGAAGAGCACATCTTTGTTTCAGATTGTCCTGCCACGATGCCCAAAATCTTCCTGATGCAGTGCATGAGGAAGGCATTGAGGCTTCGCTCCTGGTGGGTGTTAAGTTGCCCACATCTCACTACCATAAAGCAATGTGCTCAACACACAAGCCTGATATAAAAAGGTAAAGGACCCCTGACAGTTAAGTCAAGTCGCAGACAACTGTGGGGTTGCGGCGCTCATCTTGCTTTACAGGCTGAGGGAGCCAACGTTTGTTCACAGACAGATTTTCAGGGTCATGTGGCCAGCATGACTAAGCCGCTTCTGGCGCAACGGAACACTGAAACCAGAGCAGCACACGGAAATGCCGTTTACCTTCCCACCGGAGTGGTACCTATTTATCTGCTTGCGCTTTTTGGCGTGCTTTTGAATTGCTAGGTGGGCAGGAGCTGGGACCGAGCAACGGGAGCTCACCCCGTCGCGGGGATTTGAACTGCTGACCTTCTGATCGGCAAGCGAGGCTCAGTGGTTTAGACCACAGCACCACCTGCATCCAAACTTTGATATAATGTCATTTCCACAGCAAAGTATAAAGGGACTATTTGTGTACAATTAGTTGTTCTTCTAAATATCCTGCTTCTTCACTGGCCTTAAATATCTCTCACAAACTACATCAGTTACATGGATTGTTGAAAAATAAAACAAAACAGGGCACTCAAACTCTGACAGCAAATTTAAGGTAGCGGAAAGAGGAAATCTAGAACTGCAAAGGTTTGTCTCCATTCAATATTTAACCCCCTGGATATTTTGTTTGCAGATGTACCAAAGGATTAGTATGACCTCAACTGTTCAAAATTCTATTGACTGTGTTAATTTTTTGCTACAGAGTAATCTATTCATTCTTACTGCAGCCACAGCCCACTATTCAAAACCCCAATATTTATCTCCTTTTCAAGCCATGTCTACACTACACATCCAGCTTGCTACTGTCTGCAACTACTCCAACCTCCACTCTAGTTGCCATCCTACAGCAAGGACAGTTAATAAGTAAGTATAGCCAATTGGTCAGAAAAAGGTCAATAGGGGTTTGGAGTCTAGCATCTAGCCTGCCTCCTTCACATATCAGCCCTATACACTGGCAAGCAACTAGACAGTTCATTTTTCAGGAGTGTTTTGTGACACCACCTAGCTTGGTTTTGTGATAAACAGGAAACAACTTTTTTTTAAGGTACAAGGGGATTTGGGGGGCAGGAGAGGGGCAGAACGGTTTCTAACCACCTGAGCTACATAGGGACTCTGGCATTTCAAAGCAGAAGACAAAAGTTATATTGTCTGTTCTGGAGATCATACTCAGAATTATGTAATTTTGATCAGCTGCTCCATGACATACTTAACCTACCCTGTTGGATCCAGAAAATTGTGGTTTTCTTCACATTCCATTGCTGCACTTTCAATCTTGGTAACAAGAAGCTGTGATTTTTCTTGATTTTTAGTTAAGAATACACATTACAAGATTCTGCCATTTCCAGTCTGTGACGCAGGAGTATAGATTCCCCTGCTATCTAACCTTTAGAGTACAGCTTTTCATAATACTCTGCTTCAAAGTCACATATCAGAATGAGTTTTCTAGAATCCATCATTTATAGTAGGATCCAAATTACCTGACACTGGTCTTCTGCAATAAGGAGAGGCTTTATAGTGTGTATTCAAAGTCAGAAATTGTCCAGGCTACTGGTGCACATCATTTTGCAATAAAACTCTGTTGTCAAATAGTTCTGAATCCTTAAATGTTTTTTCCTTGAAAAATATATTAAATTACTTATTAACAAAATAACATAAGAACCTACTTGATTAAACAGAATTCTCAAGAAAGTCAAGGTCAAGGAAAGGTTTTCTGGAACTTCTGGTTTCAAGAACTGTACTTACCTCAATTTGTGTTTACAAATGTGATAGAATCTAACAGTTGTGCAAAAAATTGTAAATCGTAACATTTTAGGTGTCCCAAATCAGTCACATTTTGTATATTGTTATTTGAAGTTCCTCCTTTGATGTTTAAAGGACTACTAGCACTAGCAGGGCAAAATCAGAAAAAGGGACATGCAATGGAGGAATCAATTTTGTTGTAAATAGCTCTTGTAAAACGGCAGGGAACTTTCCAAACTTTTCATGTTGGTGACACACTTTTTATACATGCATCATTTAGCCACACAGTAATTCAGTTTTACTAGCAAACCGGAGGTTAAACTAACCCATTTCCAGCTCCAGGAGGAGCACGGGGAGCGTTCACATGACACGCCTACAACCTGCAGCCAACACACCAACGTTGCAAAACAGAGTTTGGAAAGCTCTGGGCTACGCAATTGGAAGCCAGCAGGGTATGTTGGACCTATTGTGCAGTCTTCTCCAAAGGGGAAAGCTGTTATATGTGTAACACAGGAATCGGGTTTGCTGTGGGGACCACAGTGTTTTGTTAACGGAAGTCTAGAAATGAAGAACCTGCGTCCTTAATACCTCCATGCATTTCCATGGGAAGCACAGCCCAGTCAGGGTGCTCAGTCATATGTGTGTAGTGGTTCAAGGATGTGCAAATGCATATTTTACCAGTAAGCAGCAGGAGAGGATGGTGCAATATGAGTGGACCAGCAGCAAAGTTGATTGCTTCCTTTAGTCTGAATCCACTTGTAAAGTATGTATTAATTGGTTTTCACTTTTTCTCTCTGGAACCATGATTTTCGAAGAGAGGGACATGGCTTACATTGCTACGGTAGGTGAATATTGACACAACTCTGTTGTCATGAATCCCTACTTAAAAGTCTTGTTAAAAATTTAGAAAAGTCTGATAATGGTTGAAGATTAGGATGCAGAGCGGCATTGCATGATCTTTGATAACATACAAAACTGCTGGTCTGAAGGACATACCCTAAGAAGCAGCATCTATGTACGCCTAAGCAATACTCTGATACAGAAGCAAGTGGCAAGGCAGACACTACTCGGCACACACAAAAAAGCTGCAGTGCTTTTTGTTATGTTTGTCCATCTTTGATCAGTTAAAAATAGGTTATACCATCGATGAGGAAGCAATCACACTCAAAACTTCGTTTCCCTAGGGAGTTCCTGGGTAAAAACACTAATGTGTCTGGCTAGAGACTTATTTCAGACAGGAAAGCAGATACACAAAAGCGAAGGCAGATAAACAGCACCTGCTCCCTTATTAGAAAGACAGCTGATAGGGTGCAGGTCTGGTGTGTTCATGTTCCCACAACACCACAGCCAGGGATTTGGGAAGCAGGGTGGGGATGAGCAAAATACAGCAGCTTTCTTCATTTCCCATACAAGGTACATTGTATGTATACATTACTTCTACAGAATAATGTAAACCCTACTCCCAGAAAAAGCACTGACAATTTCCAGCTCTGTCCCTTACACATAGTATCATTGTTTCATAGTACATTGAAACAGCCACTAAATCTTATTTGTTTGAAAAGCTGGTACCAATAATTTTTCCTTACAATGGATTGAAACCAGTGTGGATTAGTAGAACTTTGGTTGCTCGTGATTAACCAAAATCCCTTTAATTTAAATGAGTCTGCTCCAAGTACAATTTACACTTCGCTTCAATTCAAAGATACTAGATTTGTTATCTTTGGAAGGAAAAAATATGAATCCCTGTGACCACGTGTGTGGGGTGAATATAATAAAGGCATTGGTTGGGTGCCTAGATTCAAAACATGGGGCAGTAGCAGAGTTTAAACTTTAGCAGCAGTAAACTCTGAACAGCCCACACACTGCAAAGTTTTAAATGCTTTACTTACAAAATGTTGCAAAGGTCAAATTCCTGCATTTCTCAAAGCAGCAGCAAAGGAGAATACAGGCAGAATACGTTTGGGTAGAAAATACAGAGATAGCTTCAAACACATGTTCAAAGCTTGGCGCTTGCTTAGGCAAGTCTTCCTTGGTCAGTTACACGGCATAGAGAGAGAAGGAACAGGAAGGGAAGGCTTTACTTCAGGGGTCAGTAAACTTTTGCAGCCGGGGGCCGGTCCACTGTCCCTCAGACCTTGTGGGGGCCGGACTATATTTTGCACACAAAAAACCCCGAACAAATTCCTATGCCCCACAAATAACCCAGAGATGCATTGTAAATAAAAGGACACATTCTACTCATGCAAAAACATGCCAATTCCCAGACTGTCCGTGGGCCGGATTGAGAAGGCAATTGGGCTGCATCCGGCCCCCGGGCCTTAGTTTGGGGACCCCTGCTTTACTTCCTCATTGGAAAAGGGGTGTGTGTGACCTAGCTGAGTCTAGGAATCCAGCTCTGTAGTCTTTATCCCTTCATGCACTAACACACACTCATGCACTGATGCTATTCATCAGAGGCTCCTGGAGGGTACTGACACTTTCAGGAAGACATCTCTTACTAGGTTGTGTTGAGTTAGCGCTCTTAAGAGCCTAATCCCAAGGTTTGGGTTCTCCATTTTATCTTGGGGGGGGGGTTAGCTCCCATCCTCTTCCTCATTTCTCCCAGCACTATTTAGGTAGTATGGTCCTATGGGCAATGTTTTTCCACTTTAGAGAGGGAGGTTTCTTCATCTTACTAGTGAAATCATGTGGGTGGCACCCAGAGAAGGCCTTGTTAGTTGTGGTGCTCAATCTATCAAATTCCCTTTCAAGACATGTTTGTCTGACACCAGCTGCACAATATTTTTGTCACTGTGCTATTTTAACATATAAACTATGCTTTATTTTTACTTCAGTATTATATCTTGCTTTTGTTAAATTGTCTTAAAGTATTGCTAACAGTTTAAATCCTTTAATTAAATATTGCTCAGATTCTGCAAACACCAAGAGCTGCTTCTTACGTTGCAGTGACCTGAACAGTATAAAACAAAATAAAGTTTAATGGTTTGAAAGCCATCCAAGTTGGTAGTCATTACTGCATTTTGTGGTAGCAAATTACACAGTTTAAAGAAAGATTTATGTAAATACCGGCAAATATTTCCATTTGTCTGCCCTGAATCTTCCAATATCTGGCTTCATTGGATGACCTTCGGTTTTAATACCAAGGGAGAAAAACGTCCCTGTTTCTTTTCCAAACTAAAAAGCCATAATTGTTGTCATCTTTCCACATAGTGGAGTTCACTTTAGCGACTGGTTAATTTCGCTTGCTCTTCTCTGTATATTTTTCAGCTCTGCAATAGCTTTTTCTGAGATGTGGTGACCAGAACTGTAGTTTTTCATGTGTGGTCACACCACTAATCTATGTAACAGCAATACATCATGTTGATCTAGGGAAGAAGACGCTATAACAGACATAACATAAATGGAGACTGCAAAGTTTTGCAGAAAAGCATGGATGAGAATATATTCACCCATGCAAAGTGCACCCAATCACTTTCCCTTTGACCCTTCCTCCTACATATTCTCTTCAAGGCAAAATAGTATTTCCAGGGGAGGAAGTACTTTAAATGAGGTTTACATATTACCATATTTCAAACTGAATGCACTCTTAAGGCACCAGGCACTTTTAAGTTAGCATTTCACAGCTGAAACATTTGGTTCCTGCAATCCAAATGGACTTGCTGGAAAAAATAACCCGTATGGAACATACCTGCTCTAAGCTAAATTAAAGCAGGGACACAAAAAGGTTAAAGGGCTATGATTTCTGACTAGATTTAATTCCTAATTTGTCCAGCACATGAATACTTTCCCAAACTCTTGGTCAAGGCAATCTCTCCTCACTCCATTTTCTGTTGGTAGAACAGCATTAAGGGCTGGGCAATAAATCTCTTGTGTCTTAATTACCTATCTGTAAGATGGAAGATAATAATACCTTCCTACATCAAAGGGATGTTGCAAAGAAATTCATTAGTGTGCGTGTGTTAAGAGATTCAAACTCTGGTGAGAGCAGCTAAATAACAAAGTCAATAGGGCTTCACGGCAGGAAGCAAATCACAGGGCAATTGTGTATGCTTAGGTAGGACATTCTCTATTAAAGGAAACAGCTGGGTTTTGTTTAAAAACCAATCCAATGCTCTGTGATCTGGTGAGGATTAATGAAAATATAATAATGCATTTGCATATAAACATGTTCCAAAGCTTTTGTATGTCACTTTATTCTTATACATCAACACAAGATGAACTTGTTAGGTGTTGTTTCCCTCCTTTTCTGTAATGTGTGTGTATAACAGAGGAGCTAAACCAACTGAAATGAAATGAGATTTTTCAAAATAGGAGGCTACCGCAGGTGGCACCATTTTTGCCCAGTCCTAAATAAAGACACTAGGGGGTTAGGTGATAATTACTTCATTTATTGACTGAAACATGCATATATTCCTAGACATGATGGCCACCAGCACAGCAATGAAAATAAATGTTATGAAAAGACAAGATTTCCCCTTCCCACTCCGCAAACAATAGAAATATTCAAGTTACAGGCAAAAAAGGGGAGAAAAATAGAGAGGGGGAGATGACCAGATGCTTATAATGGACCAAAGCATGGGCACTAGAAATCGTTCATCGTTTAACACCACCATTACAACCCCAGACCTTTTAATATACTTTAGCTTCATCCTCTCTGCCAGGTACCACCACATGATGTTGTTTAACCTCCATTAACCACTATTCCTCCAATAAAGCAGGTGGAATTGCCAAATAAGAGATTAAAAGCAGGAACATAACAGAAATTACAGTGGCATAATCTTCAGTGTTTACATGGAACTAGGGTTTGGTTAAGAGGAGATGTGAAATCAAAGCTGCATCTCGTAACCGATAAAGAGATTGAGTTTCCTAAGCTCAGCTTCTGCTGTTACAGTGCTATTTATGTTGAAGCAGGAAACAAAAATGCTGGAAAAAGACCCCTCGCAGGCATGGCCAAACTTGCCCCTCCAGATGTTTTGGGACTACAATTCCCATCATCCCTGACCACTGGTCCTGTTAGCTAGGGATGATGGGAGTTGTAGGCCAAAAACATCTGGAGGGCATGCCTGGCTGGGCATTTTAGACCTTGTGCTAAAATGTCAGACCTTGAACCCAGCCAGCCATGTATGGCAGCCCACCAGGGCTCAAGAAAGTTTCTGGTTTTGCATATACAGACACAGCTTCTGAAAGACCTGGCAGCCTACAATGTATGGTAGGTTGGCTACTTACGGCACAACATGTCGCAAGCTTTGCAAGTCTGCGTATGTGAATCTTTAAATATATTTTTTGCACAGATCTGCATGTATTATGAGTGCTCTATGGAGACCACACAGTGCTTTGGCTTTCACCTAAAACCCACTTAGTTGGAATTATTATTTTGCATTTTAAATCCTCTGGTTCTAAACAATGAGCTGTATTGCCAAATTATTAAGTTGTGAAATCAATGGGACATATCTTCTAAATAAGTGTGCTTAGTATCCTCCCAGCCAGAGCAAAGTTATCTATAAGGCAGCATAATCTCAGATTCAGTCAAAATATTGGGGAGTTATATTTGCTGGCAAGGAGACGTAGTTATTGTCAACAAATGAAAAGAACCCAAAAGAGTCAGCAGGTGGCCATTATCTGTACATGTTTCATTAAAATCGCATAAACCTTAAGTACAAAAACACCACAGATTATTGCTCTAGAAAAAACCGCAAGAAAAACCCAAACACCCACGGTAAAAACACCACCATATGCACAAGACGTACATTTCCGAAAAGCGAGAATATGGAATGCTGGTCCAACCTTACAAACACTTTTTCCCCTCCCCCAATGTTAAGCTGATGCTTTTTAAAAACTTGGCAACATTGGGGATTTCTAGAAGCGTGGGTATGGAAGGAGGAAAATGTTCATATACAGTTTGTCAACTTATTTTAAGTCCTAAAAAATTAGCATTTACAAAATACTTGATAAAAATATCTTTTAAAAGTTGTCTAGAGGTACATAAAATCATCCTCAAATGTTCATGTCAGTTCACACGCACTTGTCATCTACTGATTCAGTTCTCTGTACCTGCAAAAAAAAAAGAGGAAAAGGAAAAGGATGTTATGGCAACTGGCCACTACATATAAGTCTCTTAAAAAAAAAAAGCACAACCAATATGCAATCTTTCCTTTTGCAGTATTTGTACAGCCCAGTTTCAGACTTTTAAACACTGCATTGATATAAACAGGACATCTGTAAACTTACATTCATTGGTTCCTGAGTTTCAAAAGCCAGAGAAGCCTTACCTGCTAGCTTCAATTGTTCACAATGAAAAGCACCACACTACTATCTGCCTCTATTCACTGCACACATGCAGATTGCTCTACCGTACCCTGAACTTTCACTGTTTCAATCTGCCCTTTTACTGACAGTGTGCTGGGTGGGGCACCTCTGGATGCTGAAACACTAACAGTGGAGCGAGAGATGCGGATCTGTAATAACATCACGGGGCAATAAAAAGAAATATTATGAACATGCTTGCAATGGCTGGAAAAACCGAATTACAAAACACAACTGAGTGAATTGGCAGGAGTTCTGTGCGCAAAGTACCTCTTCAGTGTTACTTTCCCCATTTTCAGACGGTGCAGTACCTTCCTTTGCCGCTTCCTGCTTTTCATCCTTCTTCCCCTTAGCACCTTTGTTGGCCTTTGCTCCGGGTTCCTTCTGGAAAACAAGATCAAACGGAGGCAGATGGATTCACTATAGAACCATCAAAGCTCCCCAGCAACAGTGAGCACGCTACAAAAACCTGTCAGAAATAAATCACTGAAGGCTCTCTTGGCACATCCCACAGGCACCTGGGTTGTCATGGAATCACAGAATTGTAGAGTTGGAAGGGACCCCGAGGAACATCTAGTCCAACCCCCTGCAATGCAGGAATGGGCAGCTGTCCCAAATGGGGATCGAACCAGCAAGCTTGGCATTATTAGCACCGTGCTCTAACCAGCTGAGCTACCTATGCACAATCCCTTTCCGCCTCCACCCCTCCAGGTTTTGTGTGAAGGGGAAAGGTGCATATGGCAATCCAGAAATGGGATTGGCGTACATGTGTTTGCTCAGGATCTCCAGAATATTGTTGTTTGTGGACCTTAAGGTCCTCCGCGGGGCATACCAGGAGAGGCGGTCCTGTGCCACGACTGTATTATTTATATCCCGCCATTATTTCCAGGAGCTCAAGGCGGCACACATTTCCTCCATTTTATCTTCACAACCCTGTGAGGTAAGTTAGGCTGGTAGTGACTGGCCCAAAGTCACCCAGTGAGCTTCATGGCTGAGGGAGCATTTGAACTAGGCCTCCTCAATCCTAGTCTGACATGCTAACCATACACAACATCAGTGCTGTTTCATCTCTGTGAAACACTGGGCTTTTATCCCAAGGTAGCACAGAGTAATATGTCCCATCGCTGCAACGATTTCCATTTGTGCAACAGGACTTCCCCTCCCCATTTGCTCTAGAAATTCCCCTAACTCTCCAGAGCAGATTTGAGGAGTTTGCAGGGTCCGTGAAAAGGAAAGAGGGGAGGGCGGAAAGTCCCTTGCTCTGGCGGGATGCCCATTCAAAGCAGATCTCTCATATCTGTGCTTTTCGGTTTCAATTGACACTGGCTGACAGCTTAATTGGGAGACTGCTACAGCTCTAGAGAAGCGGGGTTTCATTTTTCTTGGAATTCCTTTGCTTGTGGAGCAGGCTATAAAGCTACTGCTTATCAGGCTTAAATCTGATGGAAGGTACCGGGGGTGGGGAATTAATCTCCAGAGTGTCCATTTTATTTTTTGCACCTTGTGGGAATTAGATGTTTTTGGCTTTCGTGACAAAATAAAATTTAAACTGTGGTAGAAGTACACCAGCAATGAAGAACTGCAAGGTACTTACTATGTAAATTTGTTTTTGCTAATTTGTTTTCCAGAGACACGCTCATGCAATCATGGAACAGAGCTCATGCCCAATATAGTCTTCTAACTTACAATTTTGCTAAGCTGAAGAAATTTATTTATCATTCCCTTTCCCATCATTAGATCCTGTGTTTTCACCTCTGAATGTTGTTAGTATCTGTGCTAATAACAATACATTATGTGACAACTATCCCAGGCTGTGAGCCTACAACTCAGATTGTTTACTGTTGCAAAAGTTTCACAGAATTGACCCGCAGTTGCTGCCTTTTCTTATGTTAATCCTACATTAATTTTAATTACTTTAAGATGTAATGATTTCATTAACAATTAACAATTATAACCCTCTAGTCATGTTGGGTAGGCTGAACAAGATAATATAGTGGCATAGAGAAAGCGCCCAGTAGGCAGAGTAAAACAAAAAACAAACCACTGTTAAAATAAAATTTTACCTTAGTGGTTTTTCTTGGCTTAGGCTCAGGTTTTGGTGGAGCTGGTTTCTAGGAAATAATTTCAGACAATCCAAGCGTTAGCACAGTGGCTACCAACTGTTTCTTAATCTTTTCCGTTTCCCCACTTCTTAACATCTGACACCAAAGAAGCCAGAGGTCGTTTCTACAGATAGGCTTCAGTCAAAATTACCTTCTACATCTTATCAAAATGTCTGAAAATCTAGTTCTCTGCACCTTATAGATGTACTGTGAGAAATAGTTTCCCGTCATCTCCAAAAGAGGTTGCATCTCTCTCTCTCTCTCTCTCTCTCTCTCTCTCTCACACACACACACACACACACACACACACACACACAAAATGACCACACAATTCTTTTCTGGAAAGGATATAAGGAGCCAGCCAACCAACACAACATGTGAGTTTGGTTATTCAGATTCCTGTGAATCAGGGATGGGGAGCCTGTGGTCCCCCATATGTTGATGGAGTCAAGTTCCAATCAGCCCCAGCTGACATCGCCGATGGTCAAGGATGATGGGAACTGTAGTCGAACAACATCTCGAAAGCCACAGGTTCCTTGTGCCTGCTATAGATCTCAGAAACTAACAACTGGAGTTTAATATTCTTTAATGACTGGAGGTGCATTCCAGATATCCTCTACAGACTTTGGAAAATGACACATTTCATCTAGAGGAAGGGGGCCACAAATAGTTTGGAGCTAGTTCTACTACTTGCCTTAGGGGAGAGAGGCTGGAAGACTTTGGCTGTGTATCTAAAGCAGGATCAGGAGTGCTGATACCCGATGTAGGAGGATATGCTCCTTCCAATATGCTCTATGTGCATATTTGTAGGGAAAATAAATTATTATAAAAATGCATGCTCAGACCAAAAGGAAACAAAACCCTTCGTAGCTGTCCCGGGGCTTCTTGCTGCTCAGGAAAGTTTTCTTGTTCCAGAGGCCTGATTCACATTCAAGGATTAAACACCAAATCTAGGTAACATTGGCTTACCACTCACCACACAGCATACCCAGTGCCACCTTGTCAAGGTTGGCATGAGAGAGAATGTGGCTTCCTATCTACACAAACAAGCTCTTATAAATACTTACAGCTGACAATCTTGCAGATCGTCTTGTTGGCTATAAAAGGGAAAGAAAATATCTTTGTAGATTTGCAGTAGTTCACATCCACACAAGGCAAAAATCTGTCACTCATTTGCCAACAAAATAAAATGTACCTGAAAGACAACAGAAGTCTTTATTACCAAATGCAAAGGTCTTTGCATCCTGAGGGATTATTGTTTTACATGTACACGACGTACTTGCTCAGCTTATTTGCTTACTACGTTTTGGAATCTTCCGGTTTGTTTCTCCACGGTTGTGGAAACCTCTTGTGGCAAGATCAGTGGAAATTATTTCAGAGACTGTGCTCCAAGGCACATTATGAACAAACAAAATCTGAAACCCACATTCCCAAAACCCAATAATAGTGACTTGGTGGCCTTTGGAGCTTTCTAAAAATAATAATGCCATATTCTTTGAGCACCCAAACACTGGGGAATAAATAATGCACACGTAGTAAACTAGACTTTCTTGATGTGGAATTTGGATTCTTTTCCAATGGAATCTAAAGAGTCTTGATGCTAATGATTGAAATTTGATACTATGATCAGAAAACATCAGTGCTGACACGGAATCGTTAATTTACTGCTCCTTTTGTAAAATGGAATCTGGTGGGAGCGCATTGTAACTTGTAAATAACTGGTAGAGTTGTGCAGAAAATCTGAGAAAAGTAAAACCATGATTTTTAAGGGGAATCTGCGGCTTCATGGATTGACAAGTGAAGCATCAAGCCACACATTCATTTACAGGAATTTTGAATCAGAAGTAGCTTTGCTTTTCCACTGTGACATAACTTAAAACAACAATGTACTATTTGTTTATTTTAATTAACGCTTTTAGAGAATTTATTGCAAGGCAGTGAACAATCCTATAAAGTTGGGCATGAAACAATGATATAAAAAACACTCCGATAAAATACAAAACAGCAGGACAAAATACACATAGCTAAAATAATAAAAACAGGGGGCAAAGATACAAACAACCCAAGGTTTTTAAGGTATCACCAAGTCCAGCTGTAGAAAGGAAACCCATCAACTGAGCTCTTCTTCAAGAAAAAGGCTGTGGGGAAAGGCATGTCTTCAGGTGAAGGCCAGCTGTGGTCCTATGGTACACAGGCACCACCAGCGCATTCTGCTGTTTTTCTGATCTAACAAAAGTGAACCATGAATGGGGACACGGTCCCACCTATGGAAAGCCTATTGGAAGCTTGAGAAATTGCCAGGCATGGTTGAGTAGGAGGGAGAAAGTCGCATCCATAAATGCGTGCATCTCAATCTAGTAGTCTCATACAAGGTTGCACACATGGAGTTGCACCTGGAGGATCATGTGCAGAAGAAATTCTGGCCATGTCTGATTTTTGTGAACTACTGTGCAAGAGCTAGAGGAATATCATTCAAGATGTTGAGAAAAAGCTCCTGCACTGCCTTCTGCAAATGCACTTCAGTTCGCTTTCCTCGCACAAGTATCTTGCACAAAGTCAGGAAAGCTGCTGCTACAAACTGAAGAGGCCTTCTTCGCCTTGCAGAAGGGCACCTTTTGGCACACGCAGACCATAAATTTCCAGCTCCATGTGCACTGAGCTCCAGGTCAGAGTAACGAAGAGAATTATTCTACTTTATCACACCAGTGTCTGGCTGAAGTAACTTTCCAGTTTTCAAAAAAAATGACCATTTCATTCAGCAGCTAAGGTTAGCCTTTTAGTATTTTCTTCCACACAGTCATCTTAAAAAAAAAAAACCACACACAACAACAACCACACAACACAACTTTGCCTCCAGCCAATTACCCTCACATGCTTCACAAATTTTTACATTTCTCATTTCCACAATTAACATTCAGGTTTTTTAAGTTCAAATATGCCCTTTATAGAACATTAAAAGTGCTTCAGAAGAGAGGCAATTCATTGTTAATTATCCCAGGCACTTGGTTTTGTAAATAAAATTTGTTCTTTCGTATTGGTAACTTCTTTGAAAATCAGGACATTCATACATTGATCCGATCAGGAAAAGCATTCCCTTACTGCGCATAAGTAAATCAAATGTTAGCGGAAATGCCTGCAGTTTTGAGACTAGCTTAATGAATCAATTGCTTTTAAATGAGTGTAAGGTCACACTGTGTCATCTCTTATACAAACATATTGTGCACCCAACTGCTATCATCTACACCGGCATTAAATGGAACCTTGCACGGTGTAGGTGTAAGGTTGCACAATTCTGCAAAAAGTTGTGTGTCGGAAGCTGTGAAACCATTGGTCTAGCTCAGGGGTGTCAAACTCAAATTCATCGGGGGCCGCATCAGCAGTTTGGTCACCCTCAAAGGGCCGGTTGTATCTGTAGGACTATGTGTCCACTCTTTATTATCATAAATTATTGTCACTGCATTCAATTATTACTGTTTTTTTGTAATAATGTCAGTAATAACTAGCTCTGAAAGCAGAAACATAGTCAGAATAATGGCAAGTAGATATTCAAATGTACAATTATTGTACAATTTATTGAAAAATGATTTTTGGTAACTGCACTGGGTGGTGGAGGCTCGCTAGGGTTTCATGCAGGAGCTTTGCAGAGCTACTGGTACCTGGAGATGCTGGGGTCCTTCTACATGCAGCTCCACGCGGCGCTGCTGGGTGCTTTGTCTGTGCTTCAGCAGCAGCAGCAGCAACAGCAGCAGCAGCAGCCGTTTCCAGGCGCCGAGCCGTGGCAGGAGGAGGACGATTCAAAGTGCTACAGAGCACTGCTGCGTCCCAGAGGCTCGGCACTCTCCGTGCGGCGCTGCTGGGCGCTGACCCGGCAAGCTGCCTCCTCCTTCTCCTGCTGTGGCTCGGGGCGCTCCACACAGCGCCTTTCTAACACCCCCAGGCCCCAGCTGTTTGTCGGCGCTTTGTCGGCGCGGCGCTTCAGCAGCAAGGTCCCGCTGCTGGGTCCCGCTGGCTGGGGCGCTCGGCGGGCCACATGACGAGGTCTGGCGGGCCGGATTTGGCCCCCGGGCCTTGTGTTTGACACCCGTGGTCTAGCTATTCCGTACTGTTCTCATTGACTGGCAGCAACTCTCCAGGATTTCAGAGGGGACATTCCCATCCCCAAGTGGAGAGGCTGGGGATCGAACCTGGAACCTTCTGCATGCAAAGCAGGTGCTCTGGCACTGCACTATGGCCCCTACCTGATAAATACAGTCCGCATGAAACTGTATACAGTGCACCTGCAACTTATGTGTGTTTAACTTGCATGCATTCAGCTTTATGTGCTTGGCAAGAAAGGTAAGAAATAAATAAAAAGGGGACGGGCGTCTGGGAAAAACATCTTTGGCAATCTCACCTGCCATTGCACCCAATGTGCTTTAACTATGCATGATTTTGGCTTTAGCTGCAATCCCCAGAACGTAACCCCTGCATATGTTCCAGACTTACAGAAACAGGAACAATGATAAAACTCTCACCATGCTGTTGTTTTCTACCTACCTGTCTGATTTATCAGCTGTGCTTCGCAGGAAGAAAACGTTTTTTTAAAGAGTAAGAGAAATGCAAAATAAGTCAGCTGCTATAAGATTATGACTGGCAGTAGAAGTTGCTTCAAGCTGCCCCCCAAAAGATCCCAAAGCTGGAGACTATCCCAGTCCTAAGGAGGAGAGCATGGCATCCAGGCTGCTCAGCAGCAGACCAGTGAAGTGAACAAAGGCAGTATCAGACAGAAATGAGTTCACTTGCAGAGCAGACATGCCCTCAGAGTTAAGTCTTCCAACTCAACAGTGCCTTTGCACATATTCTCAGATTTAGGAGACAGAAGTGGGAACTTACAGAATTTAAACAGCAGCACATTATACTGCCTAGTGATATCACCATCATCATCATCATTTATAAGCTGCTTTTAAAGCCAAGCCTTCACAAGGCATTTAGACAACGTGTCAACGATATACAATCCATAATAAACAGCACGACTCTCAGCTGAGGTTGTATATTCCATGCAGCCACAAATTGTGCCATGCTAGTGAGAAAATTGGTGTAATAATAAATAATTAGAGCTTGGTCCAGTCTACTGTCATGGCTGCAAGTACCCTACAAGGAATAACAGGGCCAGGTTTCTCTAAACAAGCCCATACCCCAGCAGCACACAGAATTTCCAAGACGCTGGTCACTAATCTTCCACATCAAGTCTATTTTAGCTATTAAGAGTCCCACAAACTTCCATAATCTGCTGTTGTATTTAGGTCCTTCTTCCTCGTTATATATTAATAATAAAGTCATGCCAGACGGGATAAAAAAGTGGCTTTTTCAATATCTTCTGTGTAAATGAACTTTCTGTATATTCAGCCAGTGCTTGTAGTATAGTATTTCAGAATTGAGGAGTCTGCAGAAGCACAGGAGATGACGTTTCGAAGGTCTGCAGTTTCCTGTCCCTCTCTTAAATCCAGCAGAAAATCGGGACTCAGCAAGCAAATTTGTTTTAACTTGTGTAAATTATTGGGTCACAGGTGTGTGTGTGTGTTTCACTGACCCAGAATATGAGTTGGTCGTTGTATTGTTAACTTTGAATATGAATGACACAATACACAAAATATTTCAGGCCTGACTCAGCCCTCACAGATAGTTGCATGTAGTAGCAGATAAGCTGCACTTTGGCCACATGTGAGCTAACTCTACTGTCTCACTAGTATTTTGTCTTATAAAGTCACCAATATATAAAGAATGGTTGAGAAACGAAGGAAGGAGTCACACTTGCCTCTTGTTTTGTCAGTTTTGCAGCATCCTTGCCTTCAGCACCCTCTGGAGACTAGGAAGGAAATGAAACAATTTAGTTAGTTACTACATTCTACTTACTTAAATCAGACAAGCAGGATAAAAGTAAGAAAGCAAAAGCCAAGCATTACACATTATTCTATCCCTCTAAAATACTACTCTTATTTTAAGTGCTTCACATGTTTCAGAGCAGCAGTGACGAGCACAACCTTGACTTCATGGTGAAACATGATAGCAATCGGTTGCCCTGCCTCTAATACACACATTTTAATCAGGGATAGAGCATTTGACCTTGCCAGTTTTAAAAACATCTCTGAAGCTGGCTTTACATTTCCCATTAAAGGTAGCTTTAAATTACATATGAAATAAACTGCCTGAAATGCTTTCAAAATTCACTATTTAGTTTTAATAACAAACAAGAGTCAATCAAAATACCTGTCAAATCTTCTACTGGTAGCACAGCAATTGCGTTGCCTAGCTCTAGGGGGTGAGGGTAATGGAGTGCAATTGGAAAATGTATTTAAACTTCCCTCAATAACAGACAAACACTCAGACAAGAAAAACACAGGCTAAATATGTATATCCCTTGCTTCTACACATGACAGTAACAGAACATCGCTTTAAACAAAATGGCAGATTTACAAGACGCCATTCAGACACATCCTGAAGGCACTTCAGAATTCCCAGGCTACAATCCCAGTGCTGAAATCTTGTCTATGTAAGTTTTTCATTGTGGCAAGAATCAGGCTTTTCCCAAGGATACGACACTGGCTGCCTTACGGCCTAAAAAAGATGGCGCCATATTCCTCAGCTGAGTTTCCAGCTGATTAACAAGGTGCATTCATAGAAGGGTGCAACAGCTGGAGATTGACAAGATAAGGGAAGGAAGTGGAGCCCTGCGGCTTAACCTAACAAGTATGTAGAAATCTTTTGGGACACCAAATGCTTTGCTTCCCACACACATGGGCTCCTCCAATATTAAGAGATCCATAAGGCAGAAAAGACGAATGGACCAAAATAAGGCACAGATTTGATTTTCAAATTCATCCTGCCTCTCATGTAGGCAGTCATGAGGTTGCCCCATTTTCCCCAGGACACAAGTAATGCCACCAGCAAACTGACAAAGGACACAATCTAGGACTGAGTATGTCCAGTTTTCAACACTGCAATATATCACCAGCTAAATATATCACCAACATATCACGATGTCTGAAATAAGGATGTAACTATGTAGAGGCGAACAGAATACAGTTGTACCTCGGACGTCAAGCCGAATCCGTTCTGGATGTCCGTTCGACTTCCAAAGCATGGCTTCTGATTGGCTGCAGGAAGCTCCTGCAGCCAATCGGAAGCCGCAGAAGCCCTGTTGGACGTTCAGCTTCCCAAGGAACATTCAAAAACCAGAACACTCACTTCCGAGTTTCGATCGTTCGGGAGCCGGAACGTTAGACTCCCAAGGCGTTCAGGAACCGAGGTACGACTGTAATGTCCTGGCAACTGCTACTACTTAGGGGGTCTAAAACTGATACATTTTTACTTAAACATATTTTTATAACTGTTATTTTATAATACAGAGCAACAGGGCAGCAGGAATCATGAGAGAAGGGACGACCGGCTTCACGGATTTTCCCACATCGCTTTTTTTTTTACATAGCACACAAACACATTGTGATTTACGATCCATTGCCATGTCAAATATTATGAAACCCTATCACGATGTGGACTTCAAACCGATTTTGGATGATGTATTGATACATTGCCGAGCACCACTACAATTCAATACTGAGCTCAGCAGGAGTAGCCACTGAGTAAATAACAGGAGAATCATATACATGTCTACTCAGAAGCAAGTCCCACTTAGTTCAACAAAGCTTATTCCCTTGCACTGCAGTCTCGGTGACTAACATCTCATTTACAGTTTTCTGCTAAAGGGAGACCTGAATGCCTCAGCAAAGAAAATTGAATTAGGTTTCTGTTGCAAGCCGCAATCCTAGAAAGCGAGCACATCACTCTTTAAAACTGATATGCTCCAGACCCTGAAATGCTTTGGGCCATCAGGGAAAATATAATGTAAATTAAAATTAAAATGGCATCAGAAGAAGACTCAGTGGCAGCTTCAAGTAGAACAACCATTCAATTACGCATGTACAGTATTCCAGTCTATTTTACAAGTCACTGTAGAAGAGAAGGGAAGAGAGAAGTAATGAAAACAAGTAATCAATAGAATCATTTTGAGAAAGGAGCTGAGGGAGCAATAGGCAGCTTAGACACATGCTTGTACAACAGTTGATTTCTCACTGCTTGATTACTCAACCTGAGCGAGCCTGCAAAAATGAAAGCAAACGGCGTTCCTTATTAGTGAAGCCATGAAATGAGACTGGCGTAGCCTGGTCTATGCACACTTCTTGCGCAGAAGTAAAATGCCATGGAGTTTAGTGGGGCTTATTCCAGCTTAGCATGCATAACATAAATAGGTATTCTTGGTTTCTATAGCCAAAGCAACAGTCTTCAACCTTCCCCACTTTTCAGTATTTTATCATGAGTCTACCGCAGAGGTTTATTTTGTCTAACTTAACCCCAAACACCAAGGTTTGTTTATCATCTAACAAGAACTAAGCATGCCACGGCAGTTACAAGTATGGTTTACAAGCAGTAAAATTCTTAAACCAGCATATATTTCAATTCTGGTGGATAGCCCAGTGATTTTTTTTAAAAAAATTGTTTTTTATTGGCAAATTTAACAAGTAAAAAGAACAAAAAGGAGGGAGGGGAAGAACTTTGCGGTGATGATGCATGCTACAAGGCAGACTTGCCCAGTGACCTGGAACTGCAAATTTCGGGAAAATATAGGCATGTGTATTTTGTTTTCCAAATCATGGTTTTTTAAAAAAAATAATTAAAAATACCTGTGATTTTACTGTGTACAGTCTTTTACAATGTTTGTAAGCTGCCACTGGGTAGCTGTATTGAGAAGAATGCAACACAAATAAACAATAAAATAAAAAAAGATAATCAAAGCCTACATTTTTAGGATTTACCAGTGTATTCTGGTTTGTTTAAAGGTTTCAATGGATAAAATGAAATTTCAGAGGCAAAACCTTAACAAGAGAGAGAGAAAAGAAGGGACTCTACCGAGTCCCAGATCTGGAATAATTTTAGATTATTAGATGTCAGCTGTTCAGCAGGCAGGGAAAACAAACCTAAAATTCATTCATAGGCACTAGCATCATATTATTATTCGACTGTTTAGAAAAAGTGCCTGGGATATTTTCCTGTCCCATGGTAAGTATCCTGTGTGCTGTCCCTCAAAAATGGTCTCCAACCAGCCACACCAGTAAATTGGGCAGATGTGATCAGTTACTTCATGGAGTAGCTACGTTTGCACTGACTAGGGTGGGAGGTGAACTTAGCTGTTCACAGCTCCTGCCATCTTTATTTTACAAGCAATTACACTGATTCCTTGACCTTCCAAATCAGCCAGTAGTCTAAATCTCAGACTTCCACAAAGGAACTTAAAGTAGCATATAGTTCATCCACACAAGAATCCTATGGAGGGGCCAAGATCACTGTTCGAGAAGTTTCACATCTTAATTTCACATCCCAACACTATACACTGGCTCTCTTGAGCCAAATGTTAAATATACATTGTTCTACAGGTGTCATCATATAAACAACTCTAAACGTTACACAAAATACTTCCAAGTAAGTATGCGAAGGAATAAAATCTTAGGCTGCAGTCTTGTGACCATGAGGGTTAGCACGAACCCTTCAAGAAACAAGATTTCCTTAAAAAAAAAAAAAGTTCTGCTACCCGTGTTTCTCCGAAAATAAGACACCGTCTTATATTTATTTTTCCTCAAAAAAACCCACTATGGCTTATTTTCAGGCGATGTCTTATTTTTCCCCTCCTCCTGCCGCGGCCGGCATTGCTACTGCGCCTATCACTATGTCTTATTTTCGGGGTATGACTTATATTCCTTGAATGCTTAAAAATCCTGCTATGGCTTATTTTATGGCTACGTCTTATTTTCGGAGAAACAGGGTATATAGACTGTACAGTAATGATCTAACAAGTTTAAACTGTTTAGAGATCTACTGTATTAATATATTACTCTTGATGGAAACCATGAAAGAAATAAAATGTGCAAAAGCCCCTGGTATAGAATGCCCAATTTTTTCAAGGTTAATAACTTCGTAATAGAGAGAAAGAGTGCAAGTTAGGAGATTTGTGCTCCAAAATGCATGTTAATAAAAAAAAGCCTTAGTAATAATAAAAGCTTCATAAGCTGTGGTGAATATTCTATTGTGGCAAACATTTGGTGTAAATGCCAAAAGTTGAGGGGCATGAGTGGAAGGAGGTGAAGGGTGAAATTGGATTCTCTAAGACACTCTTATCTAATTGTAAATTATTCTTTTGCAGAATCTCCTGAATTTAAATGCAGTGTTGCTATGAGCCGGTGACGAGACGAAATGTATTGATAAGCCTTGCCTTATTAACTGCTTCAATTACCATTACTGCTGACTGAAGGGGAAAAATATTCCCAAACCAGGCCAGTAGCTCGACAAGAGCTCTGAAATTGTAGGTGTGGAAAAATGATTTTTAAAATACAATTGGCGTGACTGCTCTCATCCTCTCCAACACAGAGAAAGACACAACAGAACTGAGAGAATATTTTGGACTTCTGGCTCCTACAGTTCTAAGCATGTGTCTAGTTTTCCTTTCCTCCTTTTGTTCCCTTTTAACTGCAAAATGAAAATGCCTCTTATGATGCTATCTAGGGCATGCCTACTCAGAAGTAAGTTCCCTGGGGCTCACTACTAGAGAAGCGGGATCAAAATTGCAGCCTTGATGTATATTCTGACCAAATATATTTTGTAATCTTGGTACAGTATGTTGTCCTCGTTTTGTTGAAGCTGTGATTACACATATCGGCTTTTTCAAAAGTTATTTATACTGTATAGTAGTATTAGCAAACAGATTTCCCCACCATCTGAAACATGAAAAATAGGACGTTTTCGTAAAGATTTCTGAGTCATCGTGCGTAATTAAAAATCCTGCACCTACATTGGTCCGCATTTCTAGGGAATTCTTTCCTAAGCACTACACTTCACAAAAATAGACAGACAGACAGTCTAACACAGGTGGTAGAGATTTCTCCTGATGTTGTTGTTGTTGTTTAGTCATGTCCGACGCTTCGTGACCCCATGGACCAGAAGCACGCCAGGCACTCCTGTCTTCCACTGCCTCCCGCAGTTTGGTCAAACTCATGTTCATAGCTTTGAGAACACTGTCCAACCATCTCGTCCTCTGTCGTCCCCTTCTCCTAGTGCCCTCAATCTTTCCCAACATCAGAGTCTTTTCCAAGGATTCTTCTCTTCTCATGAGGTGGCCAAAGTATTGGAGCCTCAGCTTCACGATCTGTCCTTCCAGTGAGCACTCAGGGCTGATTTCCTTAAGAATGGATAGGTTTGATCTTCTTGCAGTCCATGGGACTCTCAAGAGTCTCCTCCAGCACCATAATTCAAAAGCATCAACTCTTCGGCGATCAGCCTTCTTTATGGTCCTATTCTCCTAATAGCAGAGTAACATGTGAATAAGGTTTCTATCTAGCCTATGAAATACCTATGGCATTGATAGCCAACATGATACCCTCCAGATGTTAGCAAACTCCAACTCCCATCATCCTGATCGTTTAACAATATTTGGAAGGCCAGAATTTCGCCACCCCGATGCCCAGCAATTAAAAAGGGCATCAGAACAACCTTTAACAAGTCCACAAATTTATCCTAAGCTTCTAAATTAGGCATCAGAATTACATATGTATTTAATATATGTACATTATGGGGTGGGGATTGTTTAAATGTTCGCCCCAGAATTCTGACTAGCACCTCTGGGCATGGCAAATAAAGCATAATTATTTTTTAAAGAAACCAGGAGTTTTCTCAAACCGCACATTCAGTTTTCAGAGTGGGATGATAGATCAAAAGCACTACCACAATACGTATAAGCGTTTCCCAGAGAAGTGCTTCTTCTCTGGCATGAACCATTGCCACATAATTTCTTTTTAAAGTCTTTTAGAGCATATGTATAGCTGCCAAGTTATCCCTTTTTTTAAGGGATTTCCCCTTATGCTGAATAGGCTTCCTTGCGAGAAAAGGGAAAACTTGGCAGCTATGCATATGTAGGCCAAAGCACCTCTCTAGACTACCACCTTTTGTATTTGTACCTTATTCTAGTACAGTGGTACCTTGGTTTACGAACCTAATCTGTTCTGGAAGTCCGTTCTTAAACCGAAACCATTCTTAAACCAAGGCGCGCTTTCCCTAATGAGGTCTCCTGCCACCGGTGCCCTTCCACTGTTCAGCTTCCGTTCGTAGACCGAGGTAAAATTCGCAAACCGGGACACTACTTCCGGTTTTGCAGAGTTCGTAAACGGAATAGTTTGTAAACAGGGCTTTTCTTAAACCGAGGTACCAGTGTAGTTTGAGAGTTTTGAGTTGCAACCTGCATCTTCATACTAAATGTGCATATCGTAATAAAACATGCTTCCACAGCTACGTAGACGCTTCCATTAAATACGTAATGAAATCTAAGAGAAGAAAATACGAGACCATGGACCATAGCCTGCCCTGCACCATAAGAAGTGAGGAAACCTGCTAATCCAGCCCGTTTTCCCTCGGTCCTGAACACTACCCACCAGAATAAAAAAATTCCTTCAGTAGCACCTTAAAGACCAACTAAGTTTATATTTTGGTATGAGCTTTCGTGTGCATGCACGCGAAAGCTCATACCAAAATATAAACTTAGTTGGTCTTTAAGGTGCTACTGAAGGAATTTTTTTATTTTGCTTCGACTCAGACCAACACGGAATTTTTTTATTTTGCTTCGACTCAGACCAACACGGCTACCTACCTGTAACTAGAACTACCCACCAGGATAGATCCAAACCTTATTCCCTGGTTGCTTCCACATAACAGCATGTCCACCTCTGCCATTTATTTAGTGGCCTAAATAGTGGCTAGCATGGCCTGGCCACAAGGCATGGGGTGAATAGTAAGGCCACACATAAAGTGAGCTGTTTTTTAGAAACAGTTTGAAGAGTTAACCAAAAGAGCAAAAAATATATCAGGAGTGGCTTGCCAAGTTGAGCAGGGCCCCAAACCTGACACCAGTGCTGGGAGGCGATTTCTGCAGCCTTGCCGCACTAGGTGAGCCACTCCTGAAATAGGAAATAGGAAAACACATCCAGATAAACCTAGTTTATATTGTTTCCTTACTCAAGTCATTAGTTCTCTCAGTTCAGATTCTGGATTCTCGGTTTACTGCATCCTTCCTCTCCATCCTGGCTTCTTTTCTCTGATTTTAGCTTTCTCGTTTCTTCAAACAAAGGTCAAACGATACTTATCAGCTTTACTTATAGACATGATTTCCGCTGCCTATTCCAATGTCTTGGCCAATCAGAAGGGCAGCAGAGTTCTCTGTGGGCTTCTCGCTCCCACAATTTCTTTGCTTTCTTTCCCGGCCCCCTCTTTTTATTTTACTGTTTCATCTCACTCTTAATTTTCCTTTTCTAGGGCTGAAAATTTGACACACACACACACACCCCTGCAAAGAGCAAACTAACTAAAAGAAACCATTTTACAATCAAGAACAAAGCACACAAAATGGCTGAAACAGTTTCACTCCTTCACAGAGAAGATTTAAATTCTAAAAATATGCACTGGAAGCAGAATGATAATTTTCTAATCCTTAAGAGGGTAATGTCAACATCATGAAGTGACACTTTCCTGAGATGAGAATGAACTAGGTACTAATGCTTAATACACTGCCAGTCCCATCTTATGCACACTGAGACCCACAGAGCTCAATAAAGTGAGGCTTTGGCCTTGAAGAGTCCAAGAGCAGAAAAACACTGGGCAATGTGAGCCAAATTTCTAGTTTACGTCAATACAATCTATCTATCTATCTGCGAGTGTGTGTCACACAAAGGAATGTATGTGCAATTGACAGCCTTTGCTGAAATAAACTGGGCAACATTTCTGGATGTGGAAACTCCACATTTGAGACAGAGCTCCAACAGCTGCAGGAAATTTTTGGATCATGGTGACATCCACATGACTTGAAGACATCAAAACACATGCAGGTTCATACACACCGGGCTAAAAAACACCAGGGGAAAGAAAGTAAATGGAAATGGAAATTCCGCTGTGCTTGCAGAATTCATTCTGTGCACACAAAGGTTTTGTTTGGACGCAACCCTATGAATTTCAAGCATCTTCCCAATCCTGATAAAAAGGCTGATCCCAGTTATTAGTTTATTAGTTAGAAGTCAGTCCCATTAACCTCAATGGAGCTTGCTCTTCAGCAGAATATGGATTGTAGCCATACACAGTTTTAACCCCCTTTTACAAACAAAAACAAAAAAACACAACCCTTTACATCTTTGCTGTATTTCTACAGCCAAAATTATCTATTCAAAATTACTCCATGAATTATTCATCAAAAGAACAAAGAACAGCATAAAAAAACCTACTGAGGGGAGGGAGGGGGAATTTAGTTTTGTTTCCATTAGTTTGTTTATTTGTTATAGTGGTTCTGTGTATGTTTGCTGAGTAAAGTATAAAAGTGTACTGCAACTGTATCAGTGTACTATACTCTATCCTGCAGATAACTTCCTCTGTTTTTGTATTTATTCTCGAAAGCCTAATAAAAATTATTCTTAAAAAAGAGAGTACACCCTCACACACGATTGAGGGCACAGAAGAAACGCCTGCAACTCCTCTGCGCAGTACCTGATCCCTTCCTGATCCGTCTTTGCCCTTGGAATCTAGCCTGATAAATTCAAGAGATCCAGTAATGGACACAGGACCAACACTTTTGAAACTCAGAATCATAGAATAGCAAAGTTGGAAGGGAGCTCGAGGGTCATCTAGTCCAACCCCCTGCAATGCAGGAATCTTTGCCCAAAGTGGGGCTCAAACTCATGACTCTGAGATCAAGGGTCTCAAGCTCTACCAACCGAGCCAACTTTGAGAGCCAACACAGTGTAGTGTTGAACTAGGACCTGGGAGAACAGGGTTCAAATCCCCCACATGGTCATGAAGCTCACTGGGTAACCTTGGGCCAGTCACTCACACTCAGCCTGCAGGGGGTTGGTCTAGATGACCCCAAGACCCTTTCCAGAGAAATAAACTACCATATATACTCGAGTATAAGCCTACTTTTTCAGCGCCAAAAATGTGCTGAAAAAGCCACCCTCGGCTTATATTTGAATGAGGCGGGCAGCGGATGGGAAAGGCACAGAACTGGGGGTTCGGAGAAGCGATATGCACTGTGTGAGGCCGCAGGAAGGGATCCTTCCTCGCCGCTTCTCTCCCCACCCCACTGCTGACAGCTAGGAAAGGCATAGGATGGTATTTATTTTTATTTTTTAAATTTACCAGTAGCTGCTGCATTTCCCACCCTCAGCTTATACTTGAGTCAATCAGTTTTCCCAGTTTTTTTGAGGTGAAATTAGGTGCCTCGGCTTATATTCGGGTCGGCTTATACTCGGGTATATACGGTACTTGACTTTTAGAAAACATCTGAAGGCAGCCCTGTTTAGGGAAGTTTTTAATGCTTGATGTCTTTATCGTGGTTTTAATATTCTATACGGAGCCGCCCAGAGTGGCTAGGGAAACCCAGCCAGATGAGTAGGGTATAAATAAATAAATAAATATTATTATTCCAATCTACAATTCTATGATTCTATCTCACAGGGTTGCTGCTGTATGCTGCCTTAAGCTCCGTGGGAGGAAATGCGGACTATGAAAATAATAAATATAATAAAATATAAATAAATAAATTTGAAGCAGGTATAACTTGTGCACAACAACCAGCAGGACACCACTCAATACCCAGCCTCCAAGGTCTACTTACAGCAGGGAAAGAGAACCTGTGTAGCCCTCTAGATATTGTTGGACTCCCAATTCCCATCAACACCCACTAGCATGACCAGTGGTCAAAGATAATGGAAGTTGTAGCATAACCACAGATTCCCAAACTCAGACTTACAGGTACAAAAAAAAGCCTCAAATGCTTGTCCTCAGGTTCTAGGGTGATGATCAAAGTGATTGCTCTTTATCAAAATATATGCGTTTGGTTTGATGCATCTTCTGTTAGACCAGGCATTCCCAAACTTCGGCCCTCCAGATGTTTTGGACTACAATTCCCATCTTCCCCGACCACTGGTCCTGATAGCTAGGGATCATGGGAGTTGTAGGCCAAAACATCTGGAGGGCCGCAGTTTGGGGATGCCTGTGTTAGACAAACAATATATTTAAATTAGGGCTGCAACCCAGTTAAATATTTTTAATCATAAGTTGTATGTGTTTAATTGATTAATATATCCACCAGTTAAATGTGCATATAGGTAAAAACATTAAGTTAGATGGGAGCAAAGGGCTTCTCCACACATGGAAGGGCTTTTGCAGATTTACTGCAAGAGCCTTTTGTGATAAAAAGACAACTAAAAACCAGAGGTGTGCTTCCATTTGCAAATGACATTTCACAGTGTGCTTGTGCTTGCACAAGCTGCTAGTGCTTGCACAACAGTTCACAAAACACCTCTGTCTGCTCACCTCTACCTGAAGCCAACCTAGTATTTCTGAAACAAGAGGCACATCATTTAAAAGAAGGAATTCCTCTTGTACGTGTGAAAAGAGAGAATGCCTCTTTTAAGATGGTGCTTGCCAACGCAGTTTTTACCAACACTTGCATTAAAAACTTCTGCTGCCTTGATTAATAAAGAGGCACCATTTTAATGGGCAGAGCAATTACATACTGCTGATTTTCAAATAAAGTGCAGCTTAAGATCTCAGCCTCGCAGCCTAGATCCTCAGAACATGCTTCAAAAGTTTCACTGAAATTAGTGGGTTCAGACAAAGTTAGTGAAGCTTGGGTTCGACTGAATTTAATCAGCCATTAGTCAGAATTTAACTCGAATCCCATTGATTTTAACAAGAACCAGGTTCAAATAACTTTAGCCTGGATCCAACCCAATGCAATTCAGTCCTGGGTAACTAAATTGTGGTCCAAGAACGAGAATGTAAGTCCTAGGACATTTCAACTACCAACAGTCCTCTTTTACATTTGTACAAATTGGTTTGGGAGTACAAAGCTTATCAACGAAATTGATCCATTTGAGTCCAACATTCTTACTGATCTGCTGAAAACCTATTTGCAATCTCTTCTCTGATTCATCCTTTCTTTTTTTAAAATAAAAGCAACTGTGTGTGTATATGGATTATGTACACTTGCTTATTTTAAATTGGGAGCTGCTATCTAGTGAACATTATTGTTTACTGTAAAAAAATTCCTTCAGTAGCACCTTAAAGACCAACTAAGTTTTTATTTTGGTATGAGCTTTCGTGTGCATGCAGGTGCTACTGAAGGAATTTTTTTATTTTACTTCGACCCAGACCAACACGGCTACCTACCTGTAACCATTATTGTTTACTGTACTGGCAAAAAAGCTGAAGATTTCAGTATTGATTTATTGGCCTGCACAGCCTTGACAGGTACCTGTCATTACAAACCAGCAGATTTAGTACAGGGCAGGATATGAAGGTAGTCTGCCTTCGCTTCCTGGGCCAAGGCTACCTACAAACTGGTTTCCTTGTAGAGAGTAGCACAGAACACGAGGCAACATACCAGAGGTTACAACTGAACAGAGTACAGCAAACGGGTTTTTGTGAAAGCATAGCTGAAGCTCCTGGATAGGCACATGCTGCTTTATCTTTTACTTTTTAAAAGCAAATGTCCCACCATTTTTGGTAGGTTTTTAAGGACTGCCCAGGTGGATGCAAAAGGACTGCCTACCGGCGGATGCAAAACTGCTGGATATTCAAAGGCAGAGGTGTAAGTTATGATAGCACTGCTTAACTGGGTTAGAAAACAAGCAGCACACTAAGGGAGCTGATGCTGGAAAGGTGCTTTCCAATGCTGCAGAGTACAGAACATCTTGAGGTGTATAGCGGAATGCCAGGTGGTGAATATTTTAAATACATTTTTTTAAAATTTATTTTGTAAAGCAGCAGGGCGTTGGGCTTCCAAAGCAGGAAGTCACCCAGCTTTAGTGACATTCCACTTCTACTTATATTAATCTCCAGCCCCCCATCTGTGCAATTTGTTTTCCATAAGTGCTCTTTTTTGATCTAGCCCTAACAAGCTCAGCTATCGGGCAATTTACCATTTGTCAACAGCAATATCACCAATAAAATACGGTACCTCAGTGCAGGCGAGGCCAGAAGGCCCACACAACCGCGTCCATCTCCAGAACTGGCGCTGTTATAGGTGCCACATAATACTTGTTCTGCATTTGTAAGAATTCAAACTTTCAGTGTGGAAACACTCAAACTTTGGAACTCCCTGCCTACTGACACCAGGCAGGTGCCTTCAATGTACTCTTGTTGGGCAGCTGTTAAAAACATTTTTGGTTAAACAATCCTACCCAGATATGTAGATGTGTTTTAATGTGTTTCCATGTGTTTTAATGTGTTGTTAGCTTGTGCAGATTTTAAGTATCATTTGAATGCTTAAACTAGTTGCTTTTAATTATTTTTCCTTCTAATTTCACTGCTTTATTCTTTTTGTAAACCACTCTGAGGTTTCTTTTTGCAACCGAGGGGTATATAAATTGTATGAAATAAACGAATGACGCCAAAGTGAAGAGGTCTGCTTTCAAAGAGCTGGTGCTCAGTTCAAAACCAAGTGTGCCCCATCGAGAAGCTGATACTTACAGTATTTGTTTTATTTAGATATTTACAGTTTGCACTTTAATAATGAATTTCTAGGCGGATTACAACATACAAAATATAATAAAACCAGTCCATAAATACCCATAAAACATAATTAAAAACAACAATAAAACTTCAGGAGATGTTGGTTAAAAAAAAGAAATTCACCATATATAGTTAGCAGGCCTGAACTCCCATGCCTAATTATAACAACTTAGAAGCCTCATTGCTTTCAATAGGCCTTACTGTGAAATCTCTCATGAAATTCAATACAGTGGTACCTCGGTTTATGAACACAATTAGTTCCAGAAGTCTGTTCATAAACTGAAGCGAGCTTTCCCATTGAAAGTAATGGAAAGTGGATTAATCCGTTCCAGATGGGTCCGCGGTGTTCGTAAACCGAAAATTCGTAAACCGAAAATTCGTAAACCGAATTCATAAACCGAGGTGTTCATAAACCGAGGTTCCACTGTAGGTTTTATTTCAAAGCATTTTCACTTAGGCTTGTGGGGCTAGACTGTAATCCCTGACATACTTCCAGCCTAAATTTCCTTATTCAGAGAAGTGGTTCTTGCAGATGGAACTAACTGTCTTGGGAATGTTGTGCATGTTACATACATGTGCGCACTGCTGCTCTGCTGGGAATACAGAGAAGCAGGGCCACAGTCCTTTTTCAGTCACTGGTTTCATACTGCAGACCCCCCCCCCAAGTGTCTCTATTTTCCATGGCCACCCCTGATTTAGAGAAGCCATCCCAGTTTCTGATTTGACCCCGGAATGTCCCCCTTTTCCTTAGGACAGTGGTTCCCAACAGGTGGTCCGGGGACCCCCAGGGGTCCGCGAGCTATGCCAGAGGGGTCCTCAAGATCCTATTAGAATAAAAAATATATTAACTATATTTCGTATGATAACAGATTTTTTGTTTTGGCCGCTTCCTGCATGAGCAGAGTCTAGCGCAAAACTAGAATTAGATAGAGGCAGTAGTTCTGCTGTATGCCGCAAGGACTACAAGAAACTTGGAGATAAGGCAATGATATTTGCAACCACATATCGGTGTGAGCAAGCATTTTCTTCCATGTGTTTCATGAAAAACAAATATAGGAATCGGCTCAACATGCGGTCGGATTTCAGAGTGAAAGTTTCAAGTTTGGAACCTAATATTTCAGAAATAATGGACTCAAAGGACAGATTTAACTCATCTCATTAAGAACTGAAAATTAAAACCAATTGTATACTGATGGAGTACTCTGTTGTAACTGTAAAAAATGTATAAATATAAAATATAAAAAGACTCTTAATTTGGCTCTCACTTTTTAATTTTAGGATTAGGAATTAATGGGGGTCCTTGTCACAATAGCGGCTCGATGAGGGGTCCTCGAGAAAATTTTGTTGGGAACCCCTGCCTTAGGATGTCCCTATTTTCATCGGAGAAACGTTGGAGGGTATGCATTGCATACTGTTCACCAAACAAAGCTGTGTACACATTTCCTACCAGCTTATAATGCAGCTAGGTTGTTCTTTTTCTCTATTCAGATCAAAGCTGGTTTGGGGGTAAAAGGTAAAGGTGCCCCTGACCATCAGGTCCAGTCGTGTCCGACTCTGGGGTTGCGGCGCTCATCTCGCTCTATAGGCCGAGGGAGCCGGCATTTGTCCGCAGACAGCTTCCGGGTCATGCGGCCAGCATGACAAAGCTGCTTCTGGCGAACCAGAGCAGCGCACGGAAACGCCGTTTACCTTCCCGCCGGAGCGGTCCCTATTTATCTACTTGCACTTTTATGTGCTTTCGAACTGCTAGGTTGGCAGGAGCTGGGACCGAGCAACGGGTGCTCACCCCGTTGCAGGGATTCGAACCGCCAACCTTCTGATTAGCAAGCCCTAGACTCTGTGATTTAACCCACAGCGCGCCCTGGGTCCCCAAAGCTGGTTTGGGGGGAGAACCCTTCAAAAGGCAGTACAAACACCAGGAAAGATACAGATTGTGACTAAAGCCATGTGCACACTACTTCCCAAACACACTGCAGTGTGTATGCAGTCTAAATTGCATTTTACATGCACATACAAGTTGCAATTCTAGTGACACTCAATTCTTTATTTCCCCATCAGGAACTCCTCCATCCTAGATGCTGTCTGACAGAGAACATGTGTGGTTTTTAATCTTTCTGGAATGAAAAAAATCTGAAGGTCTGAAATTTGTTTTTACTATTTTCTCTGGTTTAGAATAACCTCTTCTTCATTTGTTATTTATAGTATCATGAATGTTTTTTCTATATTTACAATAACATGTTTGTTTGTTTTTAAGTGGTAGACGGGGGATCCACTTACTCACATGATTCTATGATTCTATAATAATTTGATCTGGCTTCAACTGGCTTCAGGATGTAACTCCAAGAGAGCGTGGTCAGAGAGTTTGATGGACAAAGACAGAAAGTAAACTAGTGGGTGAGTGGTTGGAAATCAGGGATTGCCCCATCAATGGAACTGTTGTACAGCAGATAGGGGAAACCCGCAGAGTCCAACTCAGATCAGTGCCAACAAGCATGGCCAGTGATCACTCCAACAACATCTGGAGAGCTACTGGTTCCCATACATGCAAAACAGGATTGCTCTGTTCACTATAAAGATCCAATATTACACCAGGAGCTGATATTTTCAGGCTGAAAACCCTAAAAAGAATTCAATATGCTTGCTTTACTAGTGCAACCTTCCCTCTGCCAACCTCTTATTTAAAGATAACATTACAATGATTGAGGGGTGTTGCAAATAAAATGTTTTTAAAAGAAAATGGTCTAACAACAAATCATTAAAAGCTGTAACAATGGGTGGAGCCGAGTTTAAAGAACCACAGAGCACCTGAAACCAGTGGCGTGCTCACACATAACGCTGATCTGAAGCCATGGTTTGTTGCTGGGCTTACACAAACATCCATTTCTTTTAACCATGGCTTGGCATTATATGTAAACCAAGCACCCTTCTTTAACCATGGTTTGCTTGACCACCCTTCCCCAGATGCTCACTAAACTACAAGAGCATGAAGCAAGAGCTGGTGGAAATCAGAGCCAACTTTGGAGAAACAAGCCATAGCTTGTTTTTTCTCTAGAACAACTCATACAGTAGTTGGCTCACTTTCTGTCCAAAACGCAGCTTAGTATTATGTACAAACCAGGTCACTGTCTGGCTGCATTTGCATTTATTGTCACCTAACCAGACCTGCAAAGGCAAAGCGTTAAAAACAAATTTCGCTTTTATGTACAGCAAATTATTTCCACAGCGCTGCTCTTAAGAGTTTTTTTTGGGGGGGGGCAGTAATTTATGCTCCTACTTTACAGAATGACCAAGTTCCCTAGTTACTACAATTCTGAAGAAAGCAAAGTAAAACCCATTGGGCTCCACCATAAGACCACCAAGTCCTAGGTCCAAAACAGCATAACCACACCCTGCTAGCTCCATATGTCACATGACAAGATTTCTTTACTGGTCAGTGCAAAACACTACTCATATTAAGGTAAAGGGACCCCTGACCACTAGGTCCAGTCATGACCGACTCTGGGGTTGCAGCGCTCATCTCGCGTTATTGGCTGAGGGAGCCGGCGTACAGCTTCCAGGTCATGTGGCCAGCATGACAAAGCTGCTTCTGGCAAACCAGAGCAGCACACGGAAACGGCGTTTACCTCCCCACTGTAGCGATACCTATTTATCTACTTGCACTTTGATGTGCTTTTGAACTGCTAGGTTGGCAGGAGCTGGGACCAAGCAACGGGAGCTCACCCCATCGCAGGGATTCGAACCGCCAACCTTCTGATCGGCAAGCCCTAGGCTCTGTGGTTTAACCCAAAGCACTACTCATATAGCTTCACAGTAAACCTCAAAAGGTTGGCCTCTTCCAATCTTGGTGATGGCACATTTGTTCTGAGCATTATATATGAAAGGGTTTGGGGGGGAAACAAATGTTCTAGTGCAGTATTGGGCTATAAATCCCATACTAAAACTCTGGTTTACTTAGTGTTAATTCAGTATTTTCAGTACAGCAGCAGAAATGTGAAAGCCTAACTGGAAGAGTTTAGAGCAGGGGTCCCTAGACTTACCGGCGTTTGGGGGACTTACCGGCGGGCGGGGGAGTGCGCGCCCGTGCGCATGCGCACGGGCGCTTACTGGCGCAGCGGCGCGCTTCCCGGGTGGAAAAAGCGCCGAAAATCCGTTGTGCGCATGCGCGTGGGCCTCCCCCGACCCGGAAGTGCACCAGAAATGACTTCTTCCGGGTCGGGAGAGGCCCATACGCATGCGCAGAAAGGATTTTCCCAACCTTTTTTCCCAACCCGGAAGAGCGCTGCCGCGCTGCGCGCCGTAAGAGCGGGCATCGTGCGTCGTCGCGGGCCGGATTGGCAGGCTAATTGGGCCGCATCCGGCCCCCGGGCCGTAGTCTGGGCACCCCTGGCTTAGAGTGTTGACCCTTCACTGTGTTATAGTTCAGTAATCAATAGGTTTCTTTCTGCACAAATACTTTGTGTTTGATTCTTCCAGTCCACTGATGGCTAAAACTTCAAAATATATCTAAATACCATTTGAGTTGAAATCCCTAGCTCTAGAGTGTCATATTTTTCTTGATAATATGGTTATCTGCATTCTTTACAGTTGTACCTCAGAAGTCGAACACCTTGCAAGTCGAACATTTTGGCTCCTGAATGCCGCAAACCCAGAAGTAAGTGTTCCGGTTAGCGAACATTCTTTGGAACCTGAATGCCCGATGCAGCTTCCGTGGCTTCTGATTGGCTGCAGGAGCTTCCTGCAGCCAATTGGAAGCCGTGCCTTGGTTTCCGAACATTTTGGAAGTCGAATGGACTTCCGGAATGATTCTGAGGTACGACTGTATTACAGAGGGAGATAAAAAGAGGGGGTTGAGAAGGAAAGGACACAAGCTGTTAAGATACAAAAAAGGAACCTGAAGCCAGATATTGGTTTTACTTTGTCAAGTTTGGATTTACTCTTCCTCTTGTCAAAACCGCACAGCATGTTTTATTTCAACGTTTTAAACAACTTGTCGACCTTAGAAAGCCATTGGCACCTTTTATTCAGATATTAACTTCTACAGAACCTCTGCAGAAATTCCATTTCTATGTAGAGAAAGCCACTCTTTTGTGGCACTCAACTCCAACTCCCATCAGACCCAACTGGCATGGCCAATGGTCGGGTTGCTGGGAATTGTAGTATGAGGAGTGCCACAGATTCCCTATCCCTTGACTATGTTGTTGTTTTGGTTACACATGCATAGGTTGAATTCATGGACTTGCAAACTCCTCAGCATTTATCCCATGAAGTTCCCAGCCCAAAATTTATTCAGGGCACCATTTTGGGGGAAACAATATATCCTCACACTTTTTTAAAAAGGTGCCGGTACTCACCATGAAGTTGTTACAGTTAAGGGCCACACTTTTAACATTTAACTTTTGGGGGGGTACCCTTGAGTACCCCCAATGCCTCTGACCATTTCAGCCCTGCCTTGCTGGCTTCTGGGTGAAATGCAAAAACAACTCCCTGCCAGAAACAAGCGCATCGAGAGATAGGGAAGGAACATACCACCAAATCCAAGCGTACGGGGGGAGGCACGAGATCTGAATTTGGGGAGGGAGGGGAGTGCAGTGCAGGGGGCGCAGGAAATCCCCAACAGCTCTGCAGGAAAAGAAAACGAGGAATGGGCAGCGGAGGTGGGAAACTCTCCGAGGCCAAGCGGCGCATCGGCGGGGAGGCCTCCCTCTCGCCCCCCCTCCTCCCCGAGGGTGCCGAGTTCCTCCCCGCCGTCCCAAGCGCTCTCCCTGGGTGCTCTTTGGAAACTCTCCGTTGTTATTGCCGCCCTCGTATGTGAGCAGATCCCCAGCAGCCTGCGCTGCCCAAGGCCGTCGATGCCGCCTCCTGTCCTGATTGACACCGGAGCTGGTACATACGGGGTCTGTCACGGGAGGCGAGGAGAAGGGTGTCGTTTGGTCTAAATATGGCTTTTCTGGTCTGCCCCCTCCCCGTCTCTCCATGTTACCTTGGCGCCACCACCATCATCAAGGCTGCAAGGGAGACAAGAGGCGGGCGCAAGGCAGGGGCGCAGGTCCCCGAAGGGGGAAGGAAGGGGAAGATGCATACATACAAACACACACACACACATACACAAAAACACACACAGAGGCAGTCTGCACAGCCTCCCGCTCGGAGTTTGTCAGCAGCCAACTCTTCCCCCGGCGGAGAAAGGAGCGGCTGCAGCGACGTTGCGCGAGCTAGCGCGCAAGAGTTGTGGCTGCAAAAGCAGCTCCGGGGACAACTATAAGGACAGAGTGAGGAGCCCACACAGCTGGTTGTCGTCTCTCTCTCCCTCTCTCTCTCACACACACACCATTAAAACGTGCAAGACGTCGAAGCCCACACACGCACATGTCACACTACAGAGATCTTCCAACAAGCCCGTTCGCCGCCTTCTTGCAACAGGCGCTTACAACAACAACAACAGCAGCAGCAACGCTGAAGTCGTGCATGCCCCGCGCGGCCTCCCGGAACCACGCAAATGCCGCGCGTTGCAAAAGGCTGCGTTTTATTTTTATTGTGCGTTTCTTCTCCCCTCGCCCTGCCTCCCTCTAACTTAGACCTGGAGGCGACCTCCACGCACCTTTCTTTTCGGCATGATGTCCCTTCTGCGGGCCGCCGAAGGGAAGCGACGAAGAAGCGGCTGCCGCTATTGCTCGCTCGCTGCTGCTGCTGCTGCTGCTGCTGCTATGACTGCCACCGCCGCTGCACAAGCGCAGATCTCGCGTCCTCCTCCGGCGGTGCCTTACGAAACGTCCCCGATCCGCGGCGGCTCCAACGAGCAGTGGCGGCAGCAGCCTGGGCGCTCGGCGGAGCCTTCCTGGGGGCGCAAGCGGCGGCCTCCACCCGCTGCCACTAGCGACCGACCGCCTCGTCCGGAGAGCGAAGGAGAAGCGCGCGCATGTGTGCGTGTGTTGGGGGGAGGATTTGCACACTTCTGGATCGCGATTGGCTCCCCCGTTCGGTAGCCCCCCCTCCGCCGCAGACAACTAGCGAGGGGAAGGCCTTGCGGTTCAGATGCAGGGCACGCTGGGGCGAGGCGGGATCCTGCCATTGGCCAGCCGACGGCGCGCCGAGGCTTCCTTCCCAAAGGAAGGTCGGAAGGAGAAAGGCGGATCGCCGTGTCTCCATTTACCCCGAGTGCAGCAGGGAGAGGAGGGTTGCGTCCTTTTCCGCCCTTCCGCGTTTGGCACAACTCCCCACCCCCCTCCAAAGATCCTAACATGTTCTTCTACCTGATCGTGGTTGCCATAATATTGATATCGAGACCATACCCTCTAGTGGAAATAGGGACATCCTAAGGAAAAGCGAGCAATCAAATCAGAAACCGGGACGTTTTCAGTAAATCTGGGACTGTTCCTGGAAAATAGGGACACTTGGAGGGTATTATTATTATTATTATTATTATTATTATTATTATTATTTACCGAGTTGGTGTGTGTAATAGTTCTGTAGCCTACGAAATATGGTTGGCAATAAATCCCTGCAGCCTGATCTATTCCTCTCTGATGCTTTTATTTTAATTTTACGCACTGGATTGCTTCCCTCTTGAGAGCTGGTGTCGGTTGTCCTCTTCAGGCCGTGCACTTCAAGGGAATTTCAAATTACTATATTGTTTGTTTCTGCTGCCTCCTCCGGAGGAAGCTGCTACAGTAGTTTCATTAAATATGGCCGGCATATAATCTGAGAGATTTCAACAGTAGTTGAAGGGATTAATGCTGGAAAACCATCAGGTAATGGATTTGCCCTTATTTCACATGCCACTAAATTACACCTACATCAAGCCTTGTGTCCTACTTATATAGAGGACAGTCCTCTGTTCTGAAGGATGTTCCTCTGTTGGACAGTATCCCCCGTTTGAGGGCAGCCCACCCAAATTTGGTTTTAAAGATGAGGAACCATGAAAAGGTGTAGTAGGAACCTTGGAGATGTCTGCCAGCAGTTAGCATCACTTGGTCATAAGGCTTCACAGGCTCCGTTGCACAACCTGGGTAAAGGAAGGGGGAAAGTGGCAGGGCATCAGTGAAACAGGATGCGCCCTCCCTGCCTGCGAAAAATAACGTTCAGCATTTTGTGTCATAACTTTACATTTTCTATCCCCTGTTTGTGAAAGCTCACATTCCCCACCCCACACTTTTGCATTTCATGTTGCGTACAGCTTTGTACTGTATTTTGTAAACAGAACTGCTCCTAGGTACAGATCTGTTAAGGTTTCTTCTTAGCAGAAAGTGATGAGAAAGTTTCATAGTGGAATATATTAGTTTGGGGCTATTAAGACACACCATACATTTATAAATCACATCCAATTCACGTTTAAAGGACATTGTTGCCCTCAAAATATAACAGGAACAGTAGTTTTCTGCCCCTCACAGCTTCAATTATCTGAAACCCTTAACAAACTACAGTTTCCATGATTCTTTTGGGGGTACCAGAGAGGTGCCAGAACTGAGTTCCAGTGAGTTCCAGCTGAAAAAAGCCCTGCCTGGGACTGAGCACTTTTAAATGCCATTGATTCGATGGAAGAGTTGAGTACTTCCTTTATTTTCTATCTCATTGAAGTCAATGGGGCTGGCCAGCGAGAGCTTAACCTTCAGCTAGTATTACTGCTGGCTAAGGAAAGGCTTGTTTCTAAATTCACGTGTCGTGATACCCTTGTACCAGCAGCACTGCTATCACAAAGAAAACAAAGTAGACAACAGAGACATGGCGAGAATAGATTCTGGGGACACTAATGCTTGCTTGACGGCACAAGTTAATACTTCCACTTAATGACTCGCCATATCACACAGGGTTTGCCTTCTCAGCCACAATGGAGCATAGCATTCCAGGAAATCTCCTGGAATCACAGGGAATGTATACAAGACCTAGCTAGGGAATAAAAGTCTGTCCTTTCAAGTTATGTGGCCCAAAGCTACATCATTCAGCCTGTCCTTAGTCCATGCAACTTTGGTTTAGACTTGATTTCGAAGTGCTTACATTCCCTGTCCCAGGTCATCCGACTGCCCGGGTCTGTTTATACAACCCCTCTTTGTCCAACAAATAGCCAGAATTTTTATTTATACTAAGACCTGTGAGGCACAACACCTGCCAATGCCATCTGCTTTGCTAGGGGAAAGGAGGTTAAAAAAAACAACAACTCACCACCCCTGTGGTTTGTTTAAAATCCATTAACTCCAAGTAACCTTTCCAATAACATTTGTAGGCAAATAAGGTTGGGGGGAGGGAGAGAGAAATTGCCTTCCTTATATATACAGTTTATAGAACAACAGTCCAGTGAGTAACATTGAGTGTCACTATCTCCAGTGTCGGACAATTTAAATTGATTAAATTGCTGCCTGGCTCAAGAAATGGTCCTGTTTGTAATCTGTTGGGGGGAAAAAACCCAACAACAATATGGAATTTCCTTAAAACTCTCCATTCTGAAGAGCTTGGCTTGTGTGTGTGTGTGTGTGTGTGTGTGTGTGTGTGTGTGTGTGTGTAATATTTTATATATATATATATATATATATATATATATATATATATATATATATATAAAATATAAATGAGTTCTGCACACATTGTGGCATAAGCTCTTTTAAATCAGAACCAGTGAAGGCGGAGAATGTCCTGTGTGAGTGCCTGGAGGCAGTTGGAGGATGGATGGTGGCTAACAGATTGAGGTTGAATCCTGACAAGACAGAAGTACTGTTTTGGGGGGACAGGGGGCAGGCTGATGTGAGGGAGTCCCTGGTCCTGAATGGGGTAACTCTGCCCCTGAAGGACCAGGTGCTCAGCTCAGCCTGGGAGTCATTTTGGATTCACAGCTTTCCATGGAGGCGCAGGTTAATTCTGTGTCCAGGGCGGCTTTCTACCAGCTCCATCTGGTACGCAGGCTGAGACCCTATCTGCCTGCAGACTGTCTCACCAGAGTGGTGCATGCTCTAGTTATCTCTCGCTTGGACTACTGCAATGCGCTCTACGTGGGGCTACCTCTGAAGGTGAACCGGAAACTACCACCAATCCAGAATGCAGCAGCTAGACTGGTGACTGGGAGCGGCCGCCGAGACCACATAACACTGGTCCTGAAAGCCTACATTGGCTCCGGTACGTTTCCAAGCACAATTCAAAGAGTTGGTGCTGACCTTTAAAGCCCTAAGCGGCCTTGGTCCTGTATACCTGAAGGAGTGTCTCCGCCCCCATCATTCAGCCTACCAGATTTTGAAATCGTTTTTGTTGTTGCCATCTTACAAAGTTCACCCTCCCTCCCGCTGGATAAGACCATTTGAAGGAAAGTGAAGTAATCCCTATTACCTCCTACCTTCCTTCCCCCCAACCTCCAGAAATTTAGATTTCAAAATCTGGTAAGCCAGCCCTTCTTGGTTTGGGACTCCTGCTCATTCTACAGAGTGCTTGCCTCCTGGATGGCTGTCCTCTCAAATCCTGCCCTGGCAACACTACTACCCTCAAATATTATGGTTATGGTGTTTCCATGTCGCTCAGGAAATTGAAATTTGGAAGTCAAAGGGATTTTTATTACTAGAAAAAAAATGTGGTTTTTTAAGGGACTTATTTACTTCAAAGCTGTCAAAACGAATTAAATGCATAAGCAAACGTGAGGTACAAACTTTGCTTAATAAAAAGGGCCAGCAGTTCCAAAGAGACGGGATGTTGTCCTGTGGCAGCGCAGTGGCCTGTTCCCCTTGGATTTGGGGAAGAGGGCTCCCTTCCAGGAGCCAGAAACACACCCATGCTGGCAAAATGAAAACTTCCATTTATTGGTATTAGAAATGTCTTTTTCTGACAGCCATTTTATATTTCTATAAGTGAGCAGTTTATATTCCTTTGTCAGAGTGCATCCAGATGTCTTCCCTCAAGGTGGCATTCTTTTTGTTTGCACTGTGTGGTGTGTTTTGTTCTGTGAACTGCCCTGAGATCTTGTGAGATGTATGGCAAACAAACAAACAAACAAACAAACAGTGTACTTCCTCCCCTCCCCTCAGCACACACACAAACATGCAGAGTTAGTAAAACCATTGCAATAGTAAATACTTCTGTAAAATGTGTGTTGTACAAGTAACCCAGAGTTCTTGCTAGTGGATAAGAAATACGGTAGTTAACGATCAGCTCAATTTTTCCTTTCATGTTTACAGCATTTTAACTTCTCACTTGATTTTTAAAAATTAATTGTTGCTGCTGCTTCTTTACATTGCTTTATTCTGGATTTTTCCTCTTCGGGATAGAAGTTCAATACAAAATATACATATCTAGAACCTTTTCCCTGAAAAGCAGGCGTTACCCATATCTGAACAGGATGAAATTACTATTACAATCTCAAGCTTTCCATTAGTCATACTGTCTAGGGAGCTTCCAAGTCCCCATTGCTTCACTGCCAGTCTTCTTTCTGAATTCTTGATTTTTCTGACTCATTTTCCTCTCACCATCCTGAAGTTTAGACACAAAAGAGGAAAGGGAGAATGCGTTTAAATTCATTTGCAAGAACCTAAAATCCATATCCATTATTTCTGCTCTTTTTATAGAGACAGCATGTGACAAATTGGAAAGAACCTCTCGTTTACTTTTGACAGATCTGTTGTCAAATTCTGCAAGATTATTTTGACCGGAAGATGCCTTTTTTGTGTAGCCTGGGAAGGCAACCTCAACCGTGACATGCAATGTAGGCAGTGTTTTAACACTCTCATAAATATGTTTTTAGTAGAGCTATGTGAGGAAGAGAGACTTCAGGAGAAAGGAACGTGAAAAACCGGCCCAAGAGATTTTGGCACCTGAGGTGAACCACAAAATGGTGCCCCTTCTCCACCAGGGAGGAAGCGGAGAGTGAAGATCAGTATCAGGACCAAAGCAGGGAATAAAGATCTGGATCGGAATCTGCTGCCTCTGTGGATCCTGCTGCCTGAGCCAGTCACCTCATCTTGCCTCATAGGTGGGCCGGCCCTGTATGTATGTATTTATTTAACACATGTAAAGCACCTAAAATGTTCTAAGTGCTGTACAGATGCTAAAAGATAACATTTCCTGCCTGTAGGCTCACAATCTAATAAGACATGATAAAAAAAGGGGGGGATGCATGGAGGCGGAAGAGGAAACCAAGGAATGGAGTACATGGATGGGGTCAGTTTATTTTTTCCCTTGTCATAATATTGTTTCTGGATGCAACCTCTCAACAGTGCTTGACCACCTGGCCAGTGACTCCCCTTCATTTCTGATGTCCCAAGCTAAGAACATTGTCAAATGCATAGGTCACCTGCCCTGTGGAACGCCCTCCCACCAGATGTCAAAAAGAAAAATAACTACCAGACTTTTAGAGGACATCTGAAGGCAGCCCTGTTTAGGGAGGCTTTTAATGTTTAATCGATTATTTCTATTTTATTTTTCTGTTTATAACCAGCCAGATGGGTGGGGTATAAATAATAAATTTATTATTATTATTATTATTATTATTATTATTATTATTAAATACACAATCAATAACCGAACGATAACTTTCTTTTGAAAGAAATATTCTCAGAAGGTGTGGTATGTAATCTTTAACAATTTAATACAGAAATGCTATCTTGTTTCATTAGAAGGAATAGCCATATTTAATATTTTATCTCAAGTCAGTTGGAGAATCTGGAAAACAGAATATTCACTACTAAGGAGCCAAATCAGTTTCTGAAAACAAACATATTCAAATCCGATCAGTACTGTAGCCCATACTGATTTTGAAAAATGGATTGAGAGTAGTTTCAGCTTCTTGTGAGATGAATGCTTTTACGGATTCAAAGTAAAATGCAATATAAACTAAAATAGCCTTACCAAATTTGGGCACAAATTAGATGGAGGGGGCGGTGGAATCTTCGACTGTAGTCATTCACACAGATGAGGATGTGCAGTATGTATTTTACCAGTATATGCTAGCTGAATAAAAGATGGTTTTACTTCAGTCTGTCAATCTGTCACTGTTTTCTTCTGTCCGTCGCGCATCCTCAGAGGAGCAGCTACTACCTCTCTGCACACTCGCATAAGACCCTCTGCAGCTACCAAACAACACATTGTATTAATCATGCTTTTTGGAAAACGTGCTTAGCACTGCCACATTTCTTCTGAAGGGGAAGTATGGAGTCCTGAAGCAGTGCTGCGTTCTCAATTGACATAAGGGCTCCATGCCAGTTCATTGCCAAAAATGCCTTTCTCCCAAGCTGCTGTTTGTGCTCCAGGAGTGCTGCTTTTGAAAATAAACAGCACCTTAGGGGAGAAATAGAGAAGGAAGGGCCCAGTGATATTAGGTGGGAAACTGATGCAAGGTTCAATGCATCTGATTTTATTTCAAAGTAAATGTGATTGTATTAAACACATTTTTCGAAAAGCATAAGGTTTTCCCATATGTTGTGGTTGGAATCTCCTTTCTTGTAACTTGAAGCCATTGGTTCAAGTCCTACCTTGCCTTACAAGAGAAAACAAGCTTGTTTTCTCTTCCATGTGACAGCCCTTCAGATACAGTCGTGCCATGGTTCTCATACTCGGACATTTTGGCTCCTGAACGCCACAAAACCGGAAGTGAGTGTTCTGGTTTGCAAATGTTTTTTGGAAGCCGAACATCTGACGCGACTTCCGATTGTGGGCAGGAAGCTCCTGCAGCCAATCGGAAGCCGTGCCTTGGTTTTTGAACCATTTCAGGAATCGGACTTCCAGAACAGATTAAGTTTGACAACCAAGGTACGACTGTATTTGAAGATGCCTCTCATATCTCCTCTCAGTCTCCTCTTTTCCAGGCTAAACATACCCAGCTCCTTCAACTATTCCTCATGAGGCTTGGATCAGTGAGAACACAAGTTAACTCAATGGGAATGAGGGCCTGATGTTATTCCTGCTTTGACCATATCATTTATGAAAATTCTACACAAGTAATTTTTTATTTTACTTTCCCTGTGTTTTTCCATTCTCAACTCGTTGATTGATGATTCCTGCATAGAGAAAAACAGAAGATAGCTCTTCAGTTTTACTCAACTGTTCCAGGTTGCTAAATCTATCATGTGTGTCTTTCAAAGAAGTATTCCTAGCGAGAGTGTTCCCATGGAATATATACGTACACACCTAAGTGGCTGTAGTACGTTTCCGAGCACAATTCAAAGTGTTGGTGCTGACCTTTAAAGCCCTAAATGGCCTCGGTCCAGTATACCTGAAGGAGCGTCTCCACCTCCATCATTCTGCCCGGACACTGAGGTCCAGCACCGAGGGCCTTCTGGCAGTTGCCTCGTTGCGAGAAGGCAAGTTACAGGGAACTAGGCAGAGGGCCTTCTTGGTGGTGGCGCCCGCCCTGTGGAACACCCTCCCAACAGATGTCAAAGAGGGAAACAACTACCAGAATTTTAGAAGACATCTGAAGGCAGCCCTGTTCAGGGAGGCTTTTAATGTTTAATAGATTGCTGTGTTTTATTTTTCTGTTGGAAGCCGCCCAGAGTGGCTGGGGAAACCCAGCCAGATGGGCGGGGTATAAATAATAAATTATTGTTGTTGTTGTTATTGTTGTTGTTGAAGTTTCCAGGTCATTGCTGGCAATGAGCTGAGACCTACTCATAACAAAATCTGTATGTTTTCCCTATTCCTGAGGCAAGACGTTAGGTATCTCAGGCAAGTGGAGGTATAGCTCATTTGTAGGCTACATGCATGTAGATCAAGTGGTCCCCAATTGTATCTGAACTTCGCTTTGTTGTTAGAGCATAGCTCAGTGGTAGAACATTTTGTAGTTGGGGAAGTCCCCAGATCTTAGTCTCCTAGCGCTTTCACTTTAGTAATATTACTTCAGAGTCTGGCAGTTATATTTTCTTCTGTATGTTGCCTCCTTTGTGACTTTGTGCTGTCTTTAAATGATGGATAAATTGAACCATGTTAGATATCTCTAGGGGGGGGGGCGCACTCAGCATAGCCTATTTTCCAGTGATTCATCCAGATCTTCATTTGTGGGAATCCCCACACTTGAGACCTGTCATTTGACTGTCCTCTCATCCTCCTTGTGCTCTGTTCATCATTACGCAGTACTGATGTGCCATTCCAGAATAGAACAAAATGGATAAAAACTTTTCAGAGCCAGAAAGTCACATGTGGTTTGACTTACGAAATGAAATATAAAAGCTAGCTGAACTTTCGATAGGACTTCTATATGCACAAATTGCTGAAGGAGCTTCTAGGTGCAAAAGCAGGATGTTTTCCAGCTGTTTCCTGGAACGCATCCACTTTGACTATCTGTGGCCTCTCTGGGGACACAGCCTCTGCATTCTGCAGTGCATTGCTTTAATTATGCTTGCCTGCAACTTCTTGACCATAGAAAGGAGATCTGTGGAAATCCAAAGATTTAGGGTCTCGGTGTAAATGTATCCCTGAGGGCAGCCAGAAAGAGGAAATGTAAATGGTCTAAACTGGACCTCAAAAATACCTGGGGTCGCAAAGTTAGAATGTTTGCTGGTGTGTATTTGTATATTTATTGACTTGAGCTGCAGACAGTCTTCAAACCACACAGTGTGGTATATTCCTGCTGAGATGCTACATACAAAGAAGCAAAATTACAATTATTAAGACTAGAAATAATAATCTGGAGAAAATCCATACTGTAGCTTTGGATAATTTGGATAAAATGGGCCCATCAGAGAGAGAAAGGCTGAGAGGAACAGAGGGGCTGGATCTAGAAACATCGAAAAAGGGTTTCAGTTAAACACGTTGAAAACTTTGTTGAGAAATCGCGTTGGCAAAAATGTCAAGGCAGAGAGGAAGGACTCATTCTCTGAGTTTGGGTCTGAATGTAGACAAAATTCACACACAAGAGGGAAGTAGATTGGTAGGCCTGGGAAAAACCCAAGTTATGCAGAAGTGTCAAATATCATTCGGAGGTAAAAACAACAACTCTGAATTGGAGACACACACACCCCGCCTGCCAAAAATAATCTCCATGAGGACTGAGCATACTCATCGGGCACAGAATACTCGGTGGCTGCTGGGTAGGGTAGGAAAATGGGGGCAGGGAGGAAAAATGGAGTGTTCTGCAAAAATGGCATGGCTGGCTGAAATGCTAAACTGAGTCCTCCATACTGGAACATTATGTTGCAGTTCCCACTTGTCAACTCTATTTCGGTGAAAGCCCAGATTATTTTGGCTCATTTGCTCAAAGGATGGCGGCATGAAAATCAAAGACCAGCAAAAGGATTTGAAAGAACTTCCTCCTGTTTGGCTTTGTACAAATTAGCATCTTAAAACCCAGCAGGACTGTCTCTTCCCCCCCCCCCCAACTAGTGCATTTCAAATTGCATTTGCATGTTACTGTGTGCACCAGAGAGAGGTCAGAGAGGTCTTCACCCAATGTGCATTACCTGTTTGGTTCCCCCACACCTGCAACCCCCCCCCTCCGAGCTCCTATTTGTGAGTGAACCTGTCACCTGTGCAGCCATCTGCTTTGGGGCAACATCTGTCTCAAATGTGCACACCGTCCACAACTTAACTGCAAAGTGAATGTGGCTTATGTTTTCAAATGGGATGGAAGCCGGTTCGATAGGAAGCACGTCAGTATTTTTCACAAAACTCCAGGATAGATATAGCTTGCGGCTAATGTCGTGTACGCTGTTTCAAACACCAGCAGTAGGAGTGTGCTGGAGGCAGAGTGAACAGTAATGTACACAAACATTAAAATACACATTATACTCCTGGCAGGTCTTCTTGTATGGAACTGTGACATCTAACAATACATTCCTATGAGTTATTCGTATGAGGTGCCCTGTTCCCTAGACAAAGGTATCAGTATATCTACATAACAATATAACCACTATAAAGGATTATTTTTTAGTTCAGATCACTTTGGTGATCACAGCGAATGGCCTAGTGTTAAAGCTCTTTGCCCTTTAATGCAAATGATGGTCACTAATAAATTCAATTTGAGGGGATGATAAACTGGTTCCAGCAATAATGAAGTTTTATGTGTCTGCATTGTATTTATATATTTTCCCAGACTGAAACATCAAATCCTTGGTGCCATTATTCTCTGTTCTACAGTCATACCTATATGGAAATCAGGATAATGTTCCACAGAAGCTGTTGTGTCACACACCTCTTTAAAACGTCTAGAAAAAGTGGTGGGAAAGACAATTCTATTAGGACACTTTTAGACATGCACTATAGCAATTTTGTATCGAGAAGCAGAAGGAGTGTTTAGACAGCTTTCAGAACAAGAAACAATGGTTACCAAAAAAGCTTACATAGGGGGTAGGATGAATCACACCACAAACACAACTTACTACTGTATCTGATCTGACATTCCAGCTGGTAGAACCTCAGTTAAATCTCATTTTTACCACATGACTTGCAATCCTAGCTCCTTCAGATATGGCTCCCCTAAATCCTTAAACAAAACACAAGTTGTTATTCTGATAATTTTCATGATGGGACCTGAACTATTTGGTTAAAAATGTCAAACCAAAATCGGACCCCCAAATCACCGCATCCGATCTCAATGACATCTCTAGAAAAGAAATGGCATTTTCTAATCCGGGGTGGGTGGGGTGGTTGACATCATTTATGGTCAGGCTACATGGGAGAGCAGTGGACACATATGTCAGAATGGATGGAATTGCTTCCCAATCCCTATAAAGAAAAAGGGCAAGTTAAAGTGCAATTAGGCAAACAGAACGGAATTGCTGTGCTTTTCTGCTGTCGGCGCAGATGCTTTTCTTGGTAGGGCTCCAAAGCCAGAAGTCAAGAGAAGTGGCAGATCATCTGCTCTGCATGTAGAATGTCCTGGGTTCAATGCCTGGCATCTCCAAGTAGGTTTGAGAACCCTGCCTGTGACCCTTGGGAGCCACTGCCAATCCATGAGGACAGTACTGAGCAAGATGGTCAATATAAGGCAGTTTCCTTGGCTATATCTGCTGGGGGTTTCCTGAGACTCTGGAAAGGCGGTGCCAATTGGGTACCAGCTGAACAAACAGACCAATCTGGTGTATAGAAGCTTGTGTCATCTTCAGCTGTATTTTGCCCCTGAGGTCCTGTGGAGTTTCCTGAAAATGTAGCAGGGACAGCAGGTTCTTTTTTCAGTCTTGAATTAAATAATACTTTGCGGGCATGAAAGAGTTCAGAGTAATAAATGGATTAACATTTGAAGGCAGAAAGATGCCTTCAACCCAAAGTTCAGGTGAGTTTTTTATTTTTTATTTTAAAGAAAGCCGGAAGGGATCTTGTCATGTCACAAAGGGAGCCGCCACTCTCTCTTTTCTTACAATACCCAACAGCAGAATGGAACCAAATGAGCTGTAGCCTTTGTGTAGGTGGAAGACTGAAAAAAAACAGTACAATAAAAGGCCGACAATTCTCCTTGGAATGAGCCTTCATTAGTACCTTGGCAGCATGCCCACGTGCCACAGAAAAACTCACATTTGGCTCACACTTTTTCTTCAGCATGGCTAAGAGCTGATGGCTGCCGACACGTGACAGAATCTTTGGCATACGAGCCGGAATACTGGATGGGAGATGGAGACCGACTTCTCAGTTTCTCCAGTGAGGCAGAGAATTGTTTGAAATTTTAGCCTAGTTAAAATTCTTGCACCAGTTCCTTCTCTCAGCCCGGCCCCGTTTTCTTCTCTTACGATTATTCTGCTTCCAGGGGGAAATGTTTACCCAGTTTGCATCTGGGAAAGCGATTGGAATTTCCAAATATAAAGGATGTTGTTGATAAGGCAAAGACAAAATAATGCTGTTTCGATGCTGCTGTTTGGTTTTTGGAATGCAAAACTACAGAGCTGCCAAGCTCTATGAAGGCTTGGAACAAAATTTTGACTGACGATTTTAGACATCGGCACTGGGGCTGTATTTGCCCCTCAGGTGTCAACTTCCAAGCATAAAACTACTCACTAAGGAGAAGGATAGGAGGGCATTAGGACCTTTGTCTCACTATGTTAGATTTTCCCCCTAATTTATTGCTCAATTTATTTTTTGACATTTGGAAATTATATTTTTCAGTGTGTGTGTGGGAAGACTAAATAGTTCTTCCGTATCTAAGAAGCTGATTTTTTTAAATAAAAAATGTAAGAACAACGCTTTTGTCTCATGGCCCAAGTCACTGGCAACACCAGCTTGGTGTGTTTTGATGGCCACAACTACTATTTGATCAATCTGCAAAGAGAACCTATGATATGACGAGCAAGACTTAAGCATGCAATCTTTGGTGACAAGGGGATGCTCCGTATAGCACCAAGAGAAACTAGGCATTTTCTGAAACAACTCCATGGTGCAGGGACGGAGTTTGGCATTTCAAATTTCAGTGGCACCTTGTGCAAGGCCAGAATTCAGCACCCCCTGCCTCATGCCTTCTGTTCTGCTTAATTCAATACATCACAGTTGCAATGCCCTGCAGCACCCCCTAGATGGATTGGGCCTCAAATATTGCTGGATATATTTTAAAGAGCAATACAATGAATGGGCATTGTAGACATTTTTCACTCTGGCGATGAAGTGGGAATCAGCCCTAAGGGAGAAGCCTAGCAAAAGTGAGAACTCTATTTATGAATGACATAACATGTGATAGACCACTAGCGATTGCATTTTCTAGAGGTCCACGAGACATGACATAATGCATGCCTAATTTTTAAAAACCATGCTCTCTCTCTTTTTAAGACTACATACACTCTAAATATCTAGCCATGCAGGCTAAATCTTACTCATATCAGCAGTTTCGTACAACTCTGTGGAAGTAAAATAGTGCCCTCTAAAGGAATTCTGTTTGATTACAGTCCATTAACAGCTTTTTCCGTTCCAATTCCTTGTCCAGGAAAATAACAGTCATAGGCTAGAAATTAGAAAGAGACACCATTATGGAAAATATTCCAGATCATTTCAAGTTGGTGGAATGAAACAGACTCTCCTCACCATTTAACCAGTCATATTACGTACTAAGGTGTGCAATTTATTTAAAGAAAGGAAAGATGAGCTTCACATTGGCAATTAATTCATTTTTAGGGAATGTTTTATTCCCCAAATGACTTATTTTTTGTCACCAGAAATTCTGGTGAGTTATCAGAAAGGGAGGTGATTGGGGGAGAGTTCTGATGCCAGAGTGTGGTGCATAAAATTGTGCCTCAAAATCATATACAATTTTTTTTGGCCAAGATGTCATTTAAACAAACCATTTATTTATAGAGTTGTGGTAGTTAAAAGTGACTCTGCAACTGCACCCTTTGTTATGAGGCCTGGTCAACTGAGCTGCTGTACCTGGTAAACTTTGTTACGAAGAACAAGCCTGCACCCACTTTGGGTATGTATTTGCAGGCTTGAGTTTGTCTCTTTACTTTACAGGTCAGCCTTCTCCAACAATAATAAAAAAGCTGGCCACATGATGATTCCAAAAAGACACCCATCACCACCCTCTAGGATCTGCACTCCAAACGGAATGAAACTCCTCAAGAAGAGTGAACATCAAACAGGTCTTTGAATCAAATCACAAATTCACCTGTGTAGAAAATTCACCATCCTGCTGGGATAGCTCAGTTGGTAGAGCATGAGACTCTTACTAATCTCAGGGTCATGGGTTAGAGCAGGCATCCCCAAACTGCGGCCTTCCAGCTGTTTTGGCCTACAACTCCCATGATCCCTAGCTAAAAGGACCAGCGGTCGGGGAAGATGGGAATTGTAGTCCAAAACAGCTGGAGGGTCAAAGTTTGGGGGTGCTTGGGTTAGAGCCCCATGTTGGGCAAAAGATTCGGGGTCCCTTCCAACTCTACAATTCCATGATTCTGTGAAACATTTCATAAGATCTGTTAACCCTTATTGGAATCTGCAAACATTGCTTAGTACATGCAGGTCCTGACACATGTGCAAGGACAGAAGATACAAGGCTGAATGTCTAGTCCACCACTGGAAGCAGTTTGAACTTTATTGGGAAGGAGATTTTCTTATTGATTGTTCCCAGTGCTGGATTCCCCACAGGCGTATTCCTCATTGGAATAACCTGGGTCCCACTCTCCCACAACTAGGGTGGAGTAAGCACATTTTAACTGGCTGAGCCAACAGTTGCTGTTAGCGTTCATTTTGCAAAGGCTTTGAGAAACGTCAGATACGGAAATGGTACAGCTAAAAAAACAAAAAACTCAATATAAATAACTACTTCTTTCTAAATATATGTACCATTGAGAGCTATATTAACGCGAAACAAATATGTGGATGGATTTCTCATGCAAACTGCAGTTAATCAAATCTACAGTGTGTATCCTAGCAACATGCTAGTAGCCAGCTGACAATAGTACTGAAGGACGGCTTGCTTGTTTTTGTTTTTTTGTACAGATATCACTCAGATCTTATTACTGACTGAAATAAATAATTTTATTGGAAGGATACATATGGTCTGGAGAAAAACGGAAGTTTCTATGTTCTGTGCCTCTTAGAAGCTTTGTGTTAGGAATAAAGAGGGTCAATAAAAGTGAAATGATATTGTCTTCTAATAAGTGCCATTAGAAAATGAACAAAATATGGCACACAGCTATTTCTGAAGTCAGAATTTTGACTTTTGAGAGCTATGCTATGTTGGCATTTTAAGCATGAGCTTACCTTTCATACCTCTGCAACCAATTAGTATCCCATGTGTGGTGAAAGGAATCTTAGGATATATGCTCCTTCAGTGAAAAATTGTCTCATTAGTAGAATTAAAAGATGTCAGAGACAATCAGTGTTGGAAGTAGAATGTTGGCGCTTCACACTGTATCATCCTGATCACATAGGATTGTTATTAACATAAAGTCTTAATGTAACTCATCCCAATCTTTGGATAAGGTGGAAAAGGTATGGAGAGGTCTAAACACTTTTTTTTTGAAACAGATATGATCTACACAAACCCATCACAGAAATATTTTAATATAAATCATTCTGTTTAAAAAAACAAAACCCCAAGCATTATTTCAAGGTGGAACTTTTGACACAAAATATAAAGTTATAAAAACAAATTGAACATTACATAATAAATAGATATTAAAAATCAGTACAGATGGTAATATTTTCATAGCATTAGCTCTAAAACAATTCTTTTAAAATACATACTATATTCTTCTGAATCATAAAAATGCTTAGTTTTATATTACAAGGAAAAAACATTATCGCCCTTTAGTGTTGCATTAAAAATGCAAAGGTTTTCAGTGCTAAGAAGCTCCCTCTCAAGGCTACAGGCCACACATCAGCTGTTGGGACCCTGAAGCTGCTGCACAACGGGGTACCAACAGGTGACACATGAAAGACCACAGCGAAACACTTGTCAAAAGTTCCCACCAGCTCCCACAGGCGGATCACAAACAAATGTCAAGATGGAGTCTGCTGAGATTCTGACTGGAAACTTTGAAATGGTCAAGCTCCATCTATATCGCAAAGCAGAATACTAAAATCAAACCTCCACAATAGCTATTTGCACTGCCCCAAAAATCCACTGTGGCCTTTCCCACAAGGTTTCAAAAAGCCTGGCAACTAAACTAGTAACTGAGGAGATTGGCAAAAACCGAAGGGTACTTTGGAGCTGTATGGACGCACGACTTGCGTCAAGCAAATATGGCATCTCTAAAAAATCCAGGTTAGCCAGCAAAAACGAAAATGGCAACTGGTAGCTACATAGCATAATAGCCATGACCCAAATGGACCATGTTTCTCATTGTGGAATTGTTTCCTAATTTGATTCTGCAGCAAATGATAGTGTGTTTGTCTTCTTTGCATTGCCTTTAACCTCATCCTGGAACACCAGTATTCCTTTCGTGTGTTTGTACGTATTCAATATCTCTTGCCACAACAAAGTCACTGACAGCTTGAGTTACCTGTTTAGATGTATGCATGCAAGGGGAGCGGGGCCACAGAGGCAACTAGTTTTAGTCTCTGTCCCTCTCTCCTAATCAACAGTTGCCATCAGAGACTGAAGCATCCTCCTTATCATCGCTAGGAGACTCAACTCCAAGTGCTCATAAGGCCTCTGGCAGTCCTAAAGAGGTCAAAAGCTTTAGGGTGGCAGACTTCTACATGCACACCAAAGTGAACAAGCTATTTTTCATCTTTCAACAGCTCTTTGCACTTTATGTGGATCTGACCCAACTCAACTATGTTCTCTAGACTGGGACAATTGTCTATAGCAAAAATAAAAACAGCCCCAAAAGGTGAAGTTGGTGATTCGCTTCAGCTAGACAATAGTGCAAGTCCAACAGATATATTTAAGTTGAGATCTGGACTACTGCTAATCAATTCTTTTGCTGATGTTTTTAGATTGCTTCCTATTCAAAACGTTCCATATAAGTAGTATGAACTGAGCATTTTACACAACCAAAGAACTGCAATTAAAACTAAGTGACACAGCCAAATGTACATTTTTACCAGCCATAGCACTAGATCTTCATAAGTCTCATATAAACATTCCCAGTTATGTCTTACATTAAAGTTTTTAAAGTGAACAAAAACTAAGTATTAAAACAAATCCAATTAATTTGCTCAAATATTATAGTATTTTTCATTATGGCATTGCAGGCTAACTGCCTGTTGATGGAAAAGAATCTGTTCACAGAAAAAGGACAGAAGCAATTTTCAGCAGTCACCTGTACCCCTTTCAGTGGCCTCTTGAAGTCTGCTCCAGGGAGGTTGGAGGACCCTCTGGAACAGATTTAGGAAGAGAGCTGGGTACTGCAGTTCCATTAATTCTCTTCCATCCGCCGACAGCCACCACTGGATATCACATCAGACAATATTTAATAAATCCTCTAAGAACAACTGTAGAAGGTTGTGTTGGACAAGTCCACTTCATTAAGTGGACTGCGCTCGTGGCTGCAATCTGCAACCCATTTACAACAGAGAAGGCTTGTTAATGGGATTGGTGTGATATACTGCAGTGTAGCTGAGGACAAATTAAGCAAGTGCTAGGTTAACCTAAAATGTGGCAATGCTTTTTCACTTCACCATTAAACCATTTTCTCAGAGAAATTACAAAATTATCTGGAGTCCCATGAAGTCCTACATTCAATTTGACTGAATGGCAACATCAGATTCCCTTCTATTATAAGTAAAATAGCCTTGGTATTGCTTTTCTTAATATCTAGGCTTATTTCGCAAGACCAGGTGAACGAGCTGATGGGTTGAAAAGTCATCATAATATGCCGTCTCGTTTGAACTGTTCTCATTTCTTAGTTTAACAAAAATGTTTGCATTTAACCTCCACTGTATTGAAACTATACTACTTGGGAGACACCCGATAGTAGAGACTCCCTTCCCTGATGGTGCAGGTGGAGGATTAAAATTGCCCTCAGAACTGGTTAAAGCCATTTGTAGCTTTTATCTTGCCCTAGACAGAAAATGTAAAGAAGAGTAGCAATGGAAACTACTTTCTTACTAGGGGGGGAAAGGAAGGAATTTCAGCTATTTCTTCTTGAGGCCACATGCAAAATGTATCCCCTAATGATGTCACGCAGAAGCACCCTGACTCACTGTGCCACCAAGCTGTGTGCATTTAAAAGTGAAGGATGGAAAATATCTAGAGAAGACGGGGAGATTATGATGAAGGTGGGCGGGCAGAGAAGACTGAATAGACTGGGTAGGACCATGCTAAGAAACCCGACAGATTGGTATACCTACATCAGTCACCACTTTCAATTGCTTAGGGCACCCTAGATAAAAAAAGCTGCATTCTTGATGACACATCAGGCCACATATCCCAATTTCCCCCACGTATATATTTTCAGTCACATCATATTTATAACGATATCTGAAAAGTTTTAAAAACTATAAATAGCGCATTAAATACACGTACTCTTTTACACATACGGACTTTCCCAGAATATAATCAATGCAACAGTACTTCCTCAATCTCGTCTTCCAAGTAATCAAAAGCCTTCACTGCTGGTCTGCTTGCTGTGTGCTGCAGTCGGTGCCTTTTGGGGTTGAAGTTTTTCCCTTCGCTGAAGAAATGATCGCCGTCATCTTTTACATTGACCGTGGAGCCTTTATCCTGGAAACCGTTGTTTGGGCCGCTGTCTTGTCGGAAAGTACCCAAATCGTTTTTCTTAGGTGGAGTGATGGTGTTGGCGCCACTTCCAAACAGCTGCTCCATTAAGTTGGACTTTTTATCTCTCTTCGTGTGGAGACCCAAGTCCTCCTTAGTGGGTTCGTCAAGGAAGTCGTTTTTTTGATTAGCCCAACTTGGCCTCCCCGATACTTTCCCAAAAGAAGGTACATAGCAACCAAATGTCAAATCGGTGCTTGGGCTTGTGGTCTCTATATTTTGCTGTTTCTGGATTTCCCCTTTCATAGCTGTATTGTGCTGGCCATAGTCCAGAAAACCATTGAATAATTTCTCAGTTGCTTCTGAGCTCTGGTATGGCCTCTTACTTTTTTCCAAGGAATATGGCATAGTTACCATCTCCGAAGTGTGCTCCTGTGAAGTAACTTTTATATTGATCTGTGTTTCCTTGTCAATTTCATACATCTTAGAAAGCAGGATTGCCTTCCGTCTTTCCTCTTCTTCGCTTTCATTATTTTGCATCCCATTTCCCAAACTATAGATGTCTGTCTCCATTTTTGCTTTTTCTTCTTTTTCCAGCAGAAGACTATTTTCCCTCTTTTTTCTCTCAGATTCTTCCTTTTCCCATTCTGTGGGTTAAAGCATCAACAACATTGACTTAGTATGATATATTATTATGTTAGTCACCTTTGTGGATGACTTACAATGAAACACCTTCTTGGTTTCTAAATAACCCAAGGCGTCCTTGCTTATTTTACAGAATTCCATTTCCTTTTGAGTTCAAACAATTATATAAAGCTCAGTTTTGATTGATGTTGTCACCATCAAGGTTTTGAAAATGATCTACAACTATCCTTACAACTCAGGGTTGGGAAGCCTGTGGCCCTGCAGAAATTGTTGGATTCCAACTCCCAACATCTCTGACCATTGTCAATGCTGGCTGGGGCTGATGAGAGTTCAGAGTCCAAATGTAAATACAACTTTATTTACTCTGAAGTCTGTGAACCTGGTGAAATACTATCATAGAATCATACAGACCACATGGAAGAGACCACAAGGGCCATCCAGTCCAACCCCCTGCCAAGCAGGAAACTATTTCTGCTTGAAAACTTAACATCATATAAAGCTCACCATTTCCGCCCCCTGAGCTCTACTTTTTTACTGGAGTTTTGGTCGATTTTTGAGAAGCGTGCAGTGAGTTTTGAACCCCATGTTTAGTTAAACATGCTTGGGCCCATGTGTCATGACACAGCAGGTACGGGGAACATACTGTACATGGGCTTCCCCATGTCTGATAACCTTCCACAACCAATAATTGCATTTGGTTCTGCACACATTTCTCAGGTTTGACCTCAGTGGCATTGTGCACACATAAACTGAAAACTGGAGCAAAATTGTTCCAGAAATGCAGTAACCAAGAATGTGTTGGTACTGAAACAACTCACCTGTCACTGTTGATAAAAACACCCCTCCAAAATGCACCAAAAATACAAGTTTCCTGTATTGAAGCTTAACACTATCCTTTCTAAAAGGAAATATAATTCCAAAGGACAATTCTTTTATGAAATGAAAAAACAAAATGTTAATGGCATGTTTATTTACCTTTTTGCACTCCTTTAAATAAATAAATAAATTTCAAAAATAAATGGGACAGCGGGTGGCGCTGTGGGTTAAACCACTGAGCCTAGGGCTTGCCGATCAGAAGGTTGGCGGTTCAAATCCCCGCGACGGGGTGACCTCCCGTTGCTCGGCCCCAGCTCCTGCCAACCTAGCAGTTTGAAAGCACGTCAAAGTGCAAGTAGATAAATAGGTACAGCTACAGCGGGAAGGTATATGGCGTTTCCGTGTGCTGCTCTGGTTCACCAGAAGTGGCTTTGTCATGCTGGCCACATGACCTGGAAGCTGCACGCCGGCTCCCTCGGCCAATAAGGTGAGACAAGTGCCGCAACCCCAGAGTGGGTCACGACTGGACCTAATGGTCAGGGGTCCCTTTAAATAAATGCAGAAGATGAGAACTCTCTCAGTATAATCTGAGAAGGAACAGGGCTAAAAAAATGTGTGGGCGGAATGACTTCTGCTGGTACAATAGGGCTCCCTCCTCCTTGTATGTACTCTGTGTTGTCCACAAATCTACCTCAAAGAATAGACCGGAACAGATTTGGAAGACATGCAGGGGGCAGGGGAGAGGAAAAACAAGTCCCACTGCACGGCGTATGTTGTTCCATCTGCAAAGAGCACTATTTTGAACGCAGCCCATAATCTTTTCACAAGCAGCACAGCCAATAAATACTAAGAATCACACGTTTTATTTTCTTCAAGAAAAATAAATTTTCCTATGCTTATTAGCATGAAGTGTTTCACATATGAATTAATATCCTGCCTACTAAAAGAAAGTGCAATCCTGTACATGTTTACTCAGAGTAAGTAGTAAGTCTTGTTCAGTTCACAGAAAGTGGATAGGATGGCAACCCCAGGTTGCAAATTTAAGTGCATTTCCTTACCATCTCTTAGTTTCTTGGCTCTCTCTTCCAATGCCTGCAGCTCCTGATCACTTTTCAGTCTTTCCTCTCTTTCTCTGCTCTGCTCTTCCTTGAAGCGTTCTGCTTGTTCTTTCCAGTCTTTAATTGACTGTTCCTGAAGGAAGTTTTAAATATAGAATTGAAGGGTGGAATATAACGCCACATTCTTCCCGTTGTTACATCCGTGCAGGCGTGCCTGATCAAACAGGACCCCTTCCCCTTGTGTGCCCTTGCAAAGCCAATTTTTAGGGCACGGGGGCAAGGGGGGAAGTCCCATTGCACAAGCGGAAGTCCTTGTGCAGGGCTTCTGATGACAGGTCTGGTTAGGTGAATGCTGCCTGAAGGATTATTATTATTATTATTATTATTATTATTATTATTATTATTATTTTTAAAAAGATATTTGGAAAAGGATATGCTATAGCCAGTTGATTCAATGGCCTTATATTAATTTCCACTAATGGAAGATTTGGCATCATATCATGGCCGTACAGAGCCTGATCCTCAGAACAAATAAAAGACATCAACAAATAAAAGACTGTTCGACTTTTCCCCAAACCTACTGTTTCTTCAGGGCAAATCCTCCACTCACTTATCACTGGACTTGCTCACAGCACTAATTTATATAATTATATACCACTATATCGTCAAAATATACAGCAGTGTTTTTTTTAAAAGCATAAAACAGCTCCAGCTCATTGCTCCTGGAGTCAGTTTTGAAATGAGAATTCAAACACTGACATGGTACACTTAAGAGCCTATGGGGGAAAAAGAGATGGGACAGTCTCTCTTTCCTTTTCTGTTCTCTAATATGCAGTTCTGCTCTGTCCATCCCTTTTTGCTTCCCCACCCATGTTCTCCTCAATCCCATTGTACAACATCCTGATGGCAGTCATAACATTTTCAGGATCTGGATTACACATGAAAATGGTTTTTTGGGGGAGTTGGGGGGGGGCAAAAACCTGTGAACTCCAGGGCATTTCTTCAGAAACAAGGCAGAGGATTACATCTAATCCAAACATTCAATTATGATTATTCCCCCCCCCAAAAAAATCAGTGTAAGGGTGCTGAACGCACAATCCACAAGCTGGATGAGCCCCCCCCCCCCCGGCACAAGGCTTTTAAAGTGGTCAGCCAGCTCCAATCTTCCTTCTTCAGCTCAGTGCTGGGCAGAGAGCAGAAGTTTAAACATCTTCTCTGAGCCCAGTGATGGGATGGAGATGTGTGTGGTGTGTGCATGAGAGAGAGGCCTCTGTGCCTGCATGTGTGTGAGGGGAAATGTATGCTGTGAGCTGTATGCATGGGGCATGTCTATGAGAGGGCACAGCCCCTTTTGGCCACGACCACCACTAGCATGTGACCCTTGGAGATTGGACCACTCCTGAATTTGTCCTTTACACTGTTTGGGAGTCCTCTTACTAACAAGCTCACACAAGCTCATACTTTCAGTCTGCCTTACTTTCACCCCAGGTACAAAGGATAACAAGGCTCATTTTCAACCACCCTTTAGGAACTTATCCTCATTGCACTGAGAACAGTGATTTGCAAAACGAGGGCTAAACTCACCATTCTGAGATGTGCGTCATCTTCCTTTTCCTCTGGTATTCCATCAGAAAGAAAGTCTGGTGGTTGAGGAAATTCTACTGGAGAAAAGCATCCAGTAGTCTGGACTCCTTTTGTTATCTGTAGTTCTCGTTTAGTATTCTTATTAGAAGCTGTAAATAAATGAATGCTCAATTCACATCACTTTTTAAAATAGATTTAATTTTAAACAGTCTAACATGAAGGCTAGTGTTTCCTTAGTCGTCTGAAGGTCCTAAACATATACAGTTGTACCTTGTAAGTAGAATGGAATCCGTTCTGGAAGTCCAGACCAAAGCACAGCTTCTGATTGACTGCAGGAAGCTCCTGCAGCCAACAGGAAGCTGCAGAAGCCCCATCGGACGTTTGGGTAACAAAAGAACATTTGCAAACCAGAACACTCACTTCCAGGTTTGCGGCGTTCAGGAGCCAAAACATCCGAGTACCAAGGCGTTCAGGATCCAAGGTACGACTGTACTAACCTGATAGTCAGGCTTCGGTCTGTGGAATAAGGAAAGCAATTTTCAAGTATTCCCCCTCCCCCTCTCCCAAAAATCTGCTGTAGTGTGTTGGGGAACCCTCCAGGGCAGATTTCAGGGCAGGTGAAGGGTTTTGCGGGGGAAGGAGGAATCACCAAAAGTTGGTTCTCTCACTGCCCCACTGACGAAACCCTTAGATGAGCAACACCACTGGATAGAACTCAAAGCCCACCTATTAGAAAATGTATAATGGAATTTGGAGCTATAAAGGGGGAAAGTATATTTGGAGGGTAGTTTTCATTCCCTATCAAAACCAATGTATTCAAAACTCAAACCTCTTGATGTGTCACAGCCCATCTCATTCATTACAACTCTAGACTTCATTCTCCTTTTAAGTATATACTTGCCAGACAATGACATTCCTTGAATTTTTAATTGTTCAACTTCAGGATAAATATCATTTTGATTAAAAAACAACACCTAAACATTGAAAGGATAAATTGTGGGGTCAAAATTCCAGGCGTTGATCATTATTGACTGATATGACCACTGAAACTCAGCTTGGCCATTAGATTTGCTTATAAAACTTTCCAGAAAGTGTTTACCTTTTTTCCTTGGTGCAGAATCAACATCTTTTTTGGGTGAAACTTTTAACATCCGATTAGCATATATATTTTTTGCATCCAGTTCTCTTTCTTTTTCCTAATAAAAAAATGTGAAGTAAATTGTCAAAAGGCTAATCAGAAACACTTCTTCACTTTCCTTGTATTACAGAATTTCTAGATACCATCTTCAAAAAAGTTATGTACTAAAAATATTTGCTTTCCTGCCTCTATAACAATTATTTTGCAAGTCTTGCTTTACGATGCGCTTTACCTCCTGGCATACAATGAAGAAGCAACTGGAGGTGTAAAATGAGCAAATTTGCCTATAATGGACAATACAACAACAACAACAACAACAATTTGTACCCTACCCAACTGAATGGGTTGCCCTAGCCACTCTGGGTGGCTTCCAACATATATAAAAGCATAACAAAACATTAAACATTAAAACGTCCCTATACAGGGCTGCCTTCAGGTGTCTTCTAAAGGTAGTATAGCTACTTGTCTCCTTGACATCTGATGGGAGAGCATTCAATAATAATAATATTCTTATTCTTATTTTATTTTACATAATTTTATTTATGCAGCACTAGCCAAAGTATAATTGTTGATGCAACTCCAGATCCAAGTCATATTGAAACGACAACATTCATCTTGCAAAATGTTTACAGTACTTCCAGGAAGAAACATACAACTATGAAATACAAGAATGGTTTTAGGAATTCACTCACTGCAGCCCCCTAAATGGAGTTGCCACTGCAAACTTATTCACTCAGCACTTGAGAAACACTCAAATCCTGTTCATGAATGCTGCAGTCACAGTTATGACAATGGGAGTCACATGAGCAGGGTGCATAATGACACACAAACACTTCTGTGGAATGCTCTGGCAAGCTTTTCTCCATGTGCTTGGGTAGAATGCAAGCTGCTGAGCGATGCCCCGAAGCAATGACCCTTTTTTTAGCATAGTACAGCAACTTTGTGGGATGCAGGTGGTGCTGTGGGTTAAACCACAGAGTCTAGGGCTTGCGGATCAGAAGGTCGGCGGTTTGAATCCCCACGACGGGGTGAGCTCCCGTTGCTCGGTCCCAGCTCCTGCCAATCTAGCAGTTCGAAAGCACATCAAAGTGCAAGTAGATAAATAAGTACTGCAACAGCAGGAAGGTAAATGGCGTTTCCGTGTGCTGCTCTGGTTCGCCAGAAGCGGCTTTGTCATGCTGGCCACATGACCTGGAAGCTGTACGCCGGCTTCCTCGGCCACTAACGCGAGATGAGCACCGCAACCCCAGAGTTGGTCATGACTGGACCTAATGGTCAGGGGTCCCTTTACCTTTACCTTTTTTACAGCAACTTTGTAATCTGTTTAGCTGTAGTCACCAATGGTGGCAAATTTTGAAAGAGTGGATCGGAGGTCTCTACATTCAGTCGTGTCTGGAGTGCCCAGGCAGATTCTCTGCAGCTTATTTAGACTGCCATTACTGTGGAGTACTAACTTCGTCTCTACAGGCATATTCTGTGCTATGGGATGTTTTGGAAAAAATATCACATCGTTCAAATGCATAACCCGCTATCAATTTGGTTAAAACTCAAAATACTACCATTGTGCAGTCCTGATGCAACTCCCAGGCCACCAGTGGGTCTATCTCAGTCCTGGAAAATCATGTGCTAAGGCTGTTCTATTCAAGAAAAGTTGCAGTTTTTACCTTTAATTTTTGACCTAGCCGTTGGACTTCCTCTTGGAGAACTTTATTTTCTTCCTGGGCATCACATAATTTCTTTTTCTCAGAATGCAATTGTCTTTGGAAACTACTATTACTGAGGTCAAGGTTCTTCTCCAAGTCCTACGATTGAATATATCAGAAATACCAATTTCTCCAAATGTCTGTTAATTTTTCAACCTGAAATAATTATTTAATGAGAGATGGGGGGACAGGACCTTCCTCAACACCAATCTTCATGGTAGTGCAAGGAATCTTGGCTATTTATTTTACAAAGTGGTATGTTATTTCATTTTACTTATATTTTATTTATCTCGACATTTTCACCCTGTTTTCCTGTGAGAAAAATCAAACTCAGGGCAGTTTATGCATAAAAATATAGAACAGAAGGGAAAAAATCCTGACAACGAAATGAAACAAACTATCAGCAGTAATTTAATCATCATCATAAAAAGCAGCAGCAGGAAACCAACATATCTTCAAAGACTTTGCTTATCCCTTTAATTAAGCTTTTGTAAAATTATACTTTGTTTAAATCTTTAATTTAACAATTAATGTCAGATCCAAAGGTGTCATTGTGTTCATCGAAGGGGCACTTTCATGAATGGAAGGGACCTTTGATTCACTGAAGGCATCTACAGAGCGAAGGTGGGGAAAGAATTTTAGCCAGCTGCCCATCCTTCATTGTGTTCCAGAGGACTCCAAAACCAGAGAAAGTTTTTTTGGGGGGTGGGGTGGGGACACAAGGATGGGGGAAGATGGACAACTGGCAAAAAAATGCCTCTCTGTCTTCCAGTATCAAGCACTGGGTGAGTCACATCATGAGGGGAACTCTGCTCACAGGATCTTAGGATCCAACCCAGTAAATAAAATGGAAAGATGGATAGAGGGGTTCCCTTTATCTATTATGCAGTCCTATACATATGGTACCTACTTTAAAAATAAATAAATATTTAGAAGTAACTGAGTACATTGGAATATTATTCCCAGGTACATGTATATAGGAATGCAGTCATTGGGATTTTAAGACTTAATGAATAACAATAGCATTAATGATTGGTGGAGCATAAGCATTGGTGAAATTAGCATTTACTGTCTTTATTTATACATTGCATTTCCCCCCCTCCCCCCGCTATACCTTTTGCCAACAACGGCTTTGCTATTTCTATATACGCAATCCTATACAATGAGAAATTTCTTAAGAATGGTAAAAAGTAGTTTGAGTGTCTCCCCCCCCCCCCCCGGCCCCGGTTCCCTACCTTAATTCTCTTCTCAGTGTCATCCAGCCTGTTTTCTGCTAAAGCCAGCTTCTTAGCCAGCTCATCGCGTTCCGGAAGGTGCCTGTCTTCAGCAAGCCTTCTCAATTTTTGCAAATTGCTTTTGGCCTTGTACAGCTCCTCCTCCGAAGCCCTGAGTTTCCGCTCCGTCGTTTGTTCTCTTTCTTGAGATCGTCTCAAGCGCTCCCTCAGTATCCTCATCTCGTCACTGTGCCGGGCCAGGAGCTGAGAGATTTCGTTTTCAGTGTCTTCAAACTTATGCAGGGCTTTCTCGTGCCTGTACTGAAGCCGCTTGAGCGCCCTGTTCTCTTTCTGAAGCTCGTCGAGCTTGACATGCAGTTCCGTCAGCTCATTACGGAGCTCGTTGATTTTCAGCAACCTGGCAGAAAGAACTCTCTTTGTAACAAGGCTAATATCTTTGGCAGGAGAATCCCTGTTGAGGCTCTGGGAGCGAAACCCCCAGTGGATCCCTCTTTTGCTGGGCGCATATTTAGAGGCAATTTGCTTAGTGCCTGCAACAAAAGATGTTGGCATTACAAAGAAAATCAACAACCCACCGCTATATTTCTAAGACACACAAGAGCTCTCACAAGAGCAGGCATGTTAAAGGCATGTCCCTTAGTAATAGGCAACAAAAGTTCTGTACCACTCCTAAGACATTAAACACATAATTTCCGCTCTATTTCCAGAGAAAATGAAATAATTCCTCACTGTATAGCAAAACTAGTTTAGCAAACTTTCAATCATTTACTTCTGGAGGTCTATTCTAAAAGTATTATAGGTGTTTTGATCCCAGCAAATCACCTCGAGAGTGGGTAATATCCTACTGTTGTGCCTCTACTGATGGAAGGTGTAGAAGGAAGTTTTCAGAGATTCATCCAGGCCCCCGCCCCCCGAAATCTGCTCCAAATCTGCTCCCAAATCTGCCCCAAATCTGCTCCAAAGTCCTCCAACTTTCTGGAGAAGATATTGGGCAAGCGAGGTTGGGTTGCAGGGGAGAAGGGAATTGCCAAAAATTGCCTCCTGTCAAATACCTTCCAACAGCAGAGAAGCACCAAATGGATTCTACACAGCCATAAACAGAGCCTGGCTGCTCAACAGAGCACAACAACTGAGCGAGTCAGACCAAAAACTGTGTAGTGGAAAGGAAGGAGAACGGTGCCAGAACAGCTCTCTGCTAAGCAAATGCCTCAGCAAGATGAGGGAAGAACTAGGTTCCAATTGCTCATTTAGAACTTGTGGAGCTGCAGGATCCCGCCACTGACAGAAAACTCTTTTCTTTTTCATTCTTATTGAAAATAAAAACTTTTTATAAATCCACAATATGAAAAATAGAAGACTATAGATAATAGAGCACGGTTTGACCTACAGTCATATATACAATTCCTATGCTTACACAAGGAGGAAAGGTACAGCAAAGCTTATTTTACTTCGCAAATGTTTAGGACTGCAGTGTAGTTTAGAAATCATATTTTACCTACCACTTACCTTGGTAATGTGCGAGGCTTTTCAAAGTCTGTGATTTATTGCTTTTTTCTCCAGCGTTTGTAGACTGGGTGCTTATCGTTGGCGAGTGGTCAGAGCCGTGAGAAGAATCCTCATCAGAATAGTAAGAGTTGCTGCTTTTATCACTGTCTGATTTTCTGTTGGGTCCAGAATCGAGACTCCTTCCTCTCTCCCCCATTCTAAATAAAAATAATGTCCAAGACCTTTCCTCAAGGAATATTCATCTTGCCAGAAGATGGCTCACAGAGTCACATTGGAAATGCTGGCTGGCTGCTTGCCAATACATCATTACCCTACATTCAGAAGAAGGGTTGCCGGCTCTCCCTTCGGCAATCAGTAGTTTTCTGGAATGTATGTTTGTTTCTGAATTCAGAGAGGGGAATGGAAGTGATTTAGCATTCCATTTTGTAATATTTTTTTGTTTGTTTGTTTGTTTTATTTATTTATTTATTACTGTAGAATTAAATACTGCCCTTCATCAAAAGATCTCAGGGTGGTTCACAAGATAAAAATACAAGGTAAAAGCACAAATACATAGTTAAAACAAAAACAACAAAACAACAACCCACCTGCCACAAACACATATTTATAACAGACAAAACAATTTGAAAAAAACGTAGCTAACTATTTATGCACCCAACACTGAAATTAGTGTTTGTGTGTATCAGAGAAGTGCAGTTTTGGCTTGTTCATTAAAAGCTGCTGTCAAATATGTACACTTTTGACATTCTTGGTAACATGGCAGAGGAGACAAAAAAAAATTTAAAAGTTTGAAGTAGCGCATTACATCACTTGAAAACAAAATACCGTGGTACCTCGGTTTAAGTACACAATTGGTCCCGGAAGTCTGTACTTAACCTGAAGCGAACTATCCCATTGAAAGTAATGGAAAGTGGATTAATCCGTTCCAGACGGTCCACGGAGTACTCAACCTGAAGCATACTTAACCTGAAGCGAACTATCCCATTGAAAGTAATGGAAAATGGATTAACGCGTTCCAGACGGGTCCGCGGAGTACTCAACCTGAAGGGTACTTAACCCGAAGTATAAGTGTAATTGGTTCTGGAAGTCCGTACTTAACCTGAATCGTACTTAATGTGAAGAGAACTTTCCCATTGAATGTAATGGAAAGTGGATTAATCCGTTCCAGACGGAAAGTACTCAAACCGAGGTGTACTTAAACCGAGGTATGACTGTAATTTAAAAGGTATGGTATCTGGATTGTTTAAATAAACAAGGAAACAAACAAGGAAACCAGAGCAGAAGAACCCATCTGTTCATCAACCATTAATTTATAAAAATTGGAAGTATTTTGATTTCAGAATCATCAAACATTTTCAAGCTCTACATAAGATACTATTTAAGATTGTGGCAATCAGATATTTTAATATTCTGAATACTTTCCCTACCGTTATAATAGCAAACCTATCAACAACAACAAAAGGTGAATCTAGGCTAGGCGTGGGGCCTTTATATTCATTGCTGGACTACAACTCCCATCTACCCCCCACAGTCCAGCAACAGCAGGAGGGCGACAGGTTCCCCATACCTGGCTGAAATCAAGCATTTGTTTCCTACAATTGCCAGTGATGTGTACAGCATAGCTGCCAAGTTTTCCCTTTTCTCGCGAGGAAGCCTATTCAGCATAAGGGAAAATCCCTTTAAAAAAGGGATAACTTGGCAGCTATGGTGTACAGAGATCACAAGCCAGGCCTGCAGGTGATGGTTTTGCCCTGTATGTTCTCAGAGTACGGCACCTTGGAATATGGAGGCTTCATTTAGCTATTGTGGCTAAAAGCTGTCACCTGATTTCTCCTAAACTTGTCTAATACGTTTAAAAAGCTGCCTAAGATCATGGAAAGCACCAGGAGCCTGGATTTGGGCATCATAAGGCTTGCGGTATGCTGCTCCCAGGGCAACATGGCAAGGAAGAGGAGGAGCAAAGTGGGAGCTTTCGTGCAGTGTGCATCAGCATTCTGATCCTTCACGTTAGGCCATAGTTAAACATCAACTATAGTTTAATGCGCCATGGGGACCAGAATGTTATGTGATAAGAGAATAGTAATTTTGGAGAGAGGACGTTAGTAATAAAGAAGTTAAAATATAATAAGAATGGTTAATAGCAATGAAGAAGTAAAGATTTAGAAAAAAAGAATGTGAAGTTAGATTTGGAAACTGCGAGAAGTATTTTAATAATAACTCAAGAAGGGGAAGTGAGGAAGTCAGAAAGGACTAGTTCAGAAGATTTAGAATGATGTTAATGTATCTTTTTTTCATTTTTCTTTTTAATTGCTGTATTTTTTATTTTTTTCTATTTTTAATCGTTTTTTAAAATGTGAAGAATTTGGGGGAATAATAATGGACAAAGTGGTTTTGTATGCTTTTTCCTATTTTTTCTGTATTTCTTGTTAAAATCTAATAAACATATTTAGAAAAAAAGAAAAAAAACAGATTATGTGATATAATTATTTCCCAGGGTAGGCTCAGGTGTTAAACTCTGAAGAAATGGAGCAGGGGTTTGATTCATTATAAGCAGCTTCCTATGTCCATGCATTTTTTTTTTAAAAAATGTATCCTGCTTTTAACCATGTGGGTCTCAAAGTGGCTTACAACAACTAAAGAACACAATTTTTTTTTAAAAAAGAAATTAACCCTCCCAAATTCAAAATCTTCTACTTGATCCACCTACTTGATTCAACCCTAAATTCCAGTGGGGCCTTTAGAATGCCCTCCCATCAGATGTCAAGGAGGTAAGTACCTATACAGCCTTTAGAAGACATCTGAAGGCAGGCCTGTATAGGGAAGCTTTCTAATGTTTAATGTTTCGTTATGTTTTTGTATATGCTGGAAGCCACCCAGAGTGCCTGGGGCAACCCAGTCAGATGGGTGGGGTACAATGATGATTATGATGATGATAAAAAAATGTCTCTATATTGTTCAAGATCTTATTGAAAAACTTTGTCATTTGAACAAAATGATTCAGAGGTTTGTAGGAAAGGAACTCCAGCCTATTAATGATTTTAGTAACCATTCTATAAAATTTCACTGAGTCTTCTAATGAAATCAACCTCAAAATACTTACAACTGTCTGAACCTACAACTTTATGAATCCTTTTCTCTTCATAACTTTATTCCTTTGGATAGAAGTTGGATCTCCCACGTGGCTCCTGGGTCCACTCACTCTCAAGGGCCTATTTTCATTCCCTAGGGCAAGAGGATTCAAAGTTCCTATTGTTATGAACTCCTTAACTAGCATTCCATTCATTTCCATGGATATGAACCATTTCATGCTACATATGACCCTAGCCTGTAACTGCAGGAGTCACCTTCCTAGCCTCCCACACATCCTGGCTATGATCCAGAACCCATTTAATCACTAAAATCCTATTGAGGTCCTTGGAACTACTCCAGAATATGTACTGTAGTTTGATTAGCCCAACCTCTGTGCCTTTTCAGTGGAATTTTGATAAGAAACACTTATTAGGGAAAACAAAGTGGTAGAAATGAGAATTTCCTTCTCAGTGAGTACATTATGCAGAAAAGAATAGGCAGAGATTTCAATTTTAATATGTTATTGGTGTTTTCATTGAAAAGAAGCATTTTTTTCAATATGAAAAACACATTTTAATCTAATTACCGGTAGGTGAATATCCACACTCCTGTATATAAATACAGTATGCCTTGTTCAGTTGATATGGTAAGATTATAATGAATTATTTAAACTGAATTTTCAAATGCAGTTTGAGAGACTACAGAAATAGTCAATGAGTATCTCCAAGCAAATTTAAAAGTACTATTCTTAGTTCAAACACATTGATTAGTATTTTCCCCAACATTAACATACTCAAAGGATGGAAAATGATTAAAATAATAAGAACCATTAAATGCAGCATCAATGAAACAAAAATAAATAAAATGTCACCTGTGGCTGGATAAGCCTTTGGAAACAAAGATATAGATGAGAATATTCTGATAGCTAAGGAAAGGTTTTTTAATAGTACTAGGACAATCCTGCATTTCCCCCTTCTCCTCATTACTTAAGCTTGTGATTTATTTTAATTTGGGAGTGGGGTTACAAATGCAATCTTTAGCTTGAAAATTATGCTGGCAGCAAGATCTGTGTGACTGAAAGACTAAATCAAGATGCAATCAGTTATAGGTAGAAAAGAAAGCGATCAATATTGGGGGGCATTTAATATATGCATATTTTGCAACTGAACGAATTGATCAGAAATATTATTTGACTTTGGTTACCCTGATGACTGTCTATGCATATGTATACATACAAACACACCATATATGGTCAATGTGGAAATGAAACTGAACTGAGTATTAAATGTTAAAAAGAAAATCGCCAGCTGTCAGAATCTTACAGGTGACAGAAAATGCTATGATGAAAATACATGTTTCCAATCCACTGCTGTGCTCCCACATAATTTTGCTATTTTTGCTACATTTTTCAAAGGGGAGCATACAGAAAAATATAACATCAAGGAAATTGGGCTCGAGAAGTTATTAACAAAGTAGTCCAAGTGATATTTTGTCAAAGTATCCTTCTAGTCCTAAGACAAAACAAACAGCAGCAGAGCATCCAAACCCAACAGCAACACAAAACAAAACAAACACTGCTGTTACACAACTGTGGCGTTACAGGCAGATTTACCAGTGTAAAGGTAAAGGGTCGTTGAGGGTCCTTGCAAACTCAATACAATTGTGGATTTTATAAATTAGGAACAGGTTTCTTTTCCGTTTGAAATCCAGAATATTATCTGCCAAGTTTTGCCCAGCTTGGTACCCTGCCAACTTGTAAGCAATTTCATCATCCTAAAGAAGTACTGTTCATTTTAGAGGCTAATGAATTGCTTTGAAATATGAGTTACTTCAGCAAGTATGAGGACTTTTATAATTAAGAAACTTCTTGGTCCATCGCCTTTAACTATCATGGAACACTTTCATTTAATTATGAAGTCATTTTAATTTCAGCACACGCAAGTTAAATCCTCAAGGTTATCTGCATTTCCTTGGCAATTTCGATAACATTGTTCAAAATTCCAGTCATTTACAGACTTACTTGCAAGTAATATGCATGTACTGAAATTAAGTCTATAGAAGTAACAACAGTACAATATAGTTGATAAAAGCCATGAAGGGCTATTTTTGGCCTTATTAAACTAATATCTCCATTTTCCTCATAGGTTTCATTTTCTAATGCATGTTCACAGGTACAGAGAACATGAGGCACTCCAAGTCTCTTCCTTCAGGAAGTTGCAGTACAGGATGTCAATGATGAGCAAAGCTGACTTGTAGCTTTACTTTGTTTACTTGAAAGTAATTCCCACTACATTCAATTGAACTTATTTCTTGACAAGTATGCTTAGGGATCACAGCCTCAGCCTTCAATTTTGACCCATCAAAAATCAATGCCTCCTCCCCAGTTGAGGATTTCACACTGTAATTGTGTGACATTGATGTAACACTGTAATTCTCAGACTGTTACTCCAATGCAAACTCCATTTATTTCAGTAGGGCTTCAACTTAGCTTAGCAGTATGAGGATTGGACGGATGGCACAGCAAGGGATTACAAAGAATTCTTGCAATGAGGTGCAGATTTTATTTCATCACATCTAATGGTCACTAATGGCAGCGAGTGCATATGAATGATAGTGACCAAAGCAGAAACACCTCACATACATAAATAATGGAAGAAAGCTCAATGGCGAATGCAAGCTGGGAACAAGACCGTGTTTTCCTGGAATAATTTGGGTGGGGAGCCAGCAGCCCTCTAGATGCTGCCCGACTCCCAACTTTCATGAGCCCCAGCCAACAGGAACTGTAGTCCAGTGACATCTGGAGGGTCAAAGGCAAGATAGGATTTGTCCTTTTTATTATTGTTGCTGGATGAACATGCTTGAAAACATTTTGTTTCATTTTATGTTTATTCTATGTATCTTTTTTTTAATGTTTGACAAGTATTTTAGTATTCTGCAACATATGTATACATACCGGCCAGTATCTGACAGAATGTGACAGAAGAAGATACGTTGCTTTGTGGTAAATAAACAAGGGATCCATGGCATCATGGTTAACAATATAAACAATCCACACTTGGGAATCTAGTTATATGCTTCGACAAGAAAGTTATGAAATAGCAGTACTGTATCTAAATATGCACAGTTCCTTACATCATTACCAGTGAATCTAATCCATGTTTACTTGGAATTATGTGCCACTGTGTTCAGTTGGCCTTCCTCCTTAGCATATGTGTTTAGGATTGCACCATAGGTGCCATGAATGTCTGCCTATGAATGGTTAACACACCTGCTCTCTAGTAATCAGACCTCAAATAACTGTGCCAGCAAAAATGTACAGCTTCTATGTATTCTGGAGTACTGAACCTTGTGTACCTAATTGACCTGTCCACAAAGTAATAAAAGAGTTACGAAGACAGGCAGGTTTTAAGTTTACCACAGTTACTAGTTTTGGAATGGTGGGGGTGGGGTGGGCAGGGGTAGAGAGGTTTTATGTTCAGAGATTAAATGAAAACAGCCAAGCATCTTAGGATATCTTAAAAACTAACAGTCTTCAGCTGAAAATCTTAAATGGACTTACAAGGGAGTAGTGCCTATTGAACATAGTGGGAATTACTTCTGAATAAACATGCATAGGACTGCGCTATTATTGCGGTGGAACTTTTCATAAACTAGAAATAGGCTTTTGTGAACACTGCCCAAGCATTAAGTGTTATATGCTCAGTTGGCTTGTGCGGAAATACACACATAGAGATAAAAGAGTTGCAAACGTGGCGAACAGGAGGCCATGAAACACAAGAGATTCAACCCCCCAGCCCTGATATAGGCAAGATAAGAAATAAACAGTGCAATTCTATGCATGTCTACTCATGAAGGAAGTCCTGCTTCATTAAATGAAAATACTATTCACAGATCTCCAAGTTCCCAAAGGGGATGGAGGTGTTGGTTTGTGGCAGCAAACAAAGAATAAACAAAGAGGCACCCTAAGGACCAACAAACTTTACTATGGAAATAAGGACTGGCACCCACTTCACCAGATGTGCTTCCAAATATTTATGTCTTCATCCCACATCTAGGGTTGCCAGACTCAATAGAGGAGAGGACTTCTGTGCCTTTAATTGCCCTGCTCTCTTCTGAGTCTGGAAACCTTAAAGAGAAACCAGCAGACCCTTTGCTTTAAATGAAGCAAGCGGGCTAGGGTCCATGAAAGCACATATACTACAACAAACCTGTTAAGTTCCAGCAGCAGGGGTGTGTTGTGTTCAGGCTTGTTAGTCCTACACATTGTATCCCCCCCCCCGGACCTCAAGTTTTACCAACCAGATATCAACGCCCTGCAGCTTGCAATTCAAAGAGCAGGGTGCCTCTGAGCACGTTAGGAGTCATGGGGTGCGTTTTCAGCACCAGAATTTACACTTAAGACTTGCGGCTTGCTTTTTAGCTTTTCTTCTTCATTTTAGCAGCCTAATCCAGACAGTATATATACTCTCTCTCTCTCTCTCTCTCTCTCTCTCTCTCTCTCTCTCTCTGTGTGTGTGTGTGTGTGTGTGTGTGTGTGTCTGTCTGTCTGTCTGTCTGTCTGTCTGTCTGTAATGGAGTCAAAAACCTTTGCTTTCCTCTAGTGCAAAAAGATTTATTTTGCGCCCACTCGCACTAAGGTGCTTTAAGCCTTTGGGAAACATTTGGCAAAAGAGGAAGGAAGGGAGGTGGTGTTTTATAGGGATTTTTTGCCTTGTTGCTTTTTTATTTTTGCACTGCTGCCTTTTGACAACACTCAAGAGTTAGACGGAGGAGAAGGGGGGGGGTAATAATATATCCGAAGAAAAACAGGCGCAGGCAGCCCCCTCCCGCCCCTCGGCCCGCCCCGGCTTTACCTGCCTCCTCGACCCCCTTGCACGAGCCAGACGGTTGCCGAGGCTCAGCTTAAAGGGGCCGCGCCGCCACCATGTCGCGCGTCCCGGGATATTTACAGCAGGTTCCAAGGTAACGGGGGATGAGGCGAGAAGGAAAGGGGCGGGGACCACGGCAGGAGGAGGAGGACCCGGAGCGCGATTATTTCCCCTCCATTGGCCGCCTTCCTTGCCAAAACCCTCGCTCGAAACCCCAATCGCCGCGTGCGATTGGGCCGGAAGGGGCGGGCCAAAGGAGGATGCTCTAGGGAACCTTCCATTGGACCGAAGCTTGGGACAGGTGAAGCTGCTGATTGGCTGCCGGGCCGCGAGAGGCGGAAGTTCTCCGAACCCAACGGGAAGGAGGAGGAGAGCAGCGGGGGGTCGGGGAGCGTCGTTGGGTTGCGGCAGATCCCAGCAGGCCGCAGTTCTGACCCCACTTACTTGAAAGTAAGCCCCGTGAAACTCAGTGGGGCTTCTGAGTAGACACGGGCCACATTCACACTACACGTTTAAAGCGGCGTGGTACCGCTGTAAGGAGCTATGGCTTCACCCAGAGAATTATGGGAGCAGTTCCTCTCCATAGGGAATTCTGGGAAGTGTAGTTCTGAGAACAGGGGGTGTCTCATAAAGCACTCTCTGCACCCTTGGTAAACGACAGTTTCCAGAAATCTTTGGGGGAGAAGCTATAACTTAAAAAAAATGTTCAGGGGTACTCTAATTTTGACTCGGGAAAATCACAATTTTATAGTTCAAATCGGGAAAAATAAATACAGGAAAAGGACAAAGATTCACAAAATGTCTAGGGGTATTCGTGTCCCAGCGCCGCCGCGCCCCCCCCCCCGGAAAAAAGCACTGGTCATAGTGTTTTAGATATATGATGCGAATGTTGCCATGATTAGGAGTGAGCAAGGTTTTGAATTGAGATTGTGAGTGTTTGTTTGCACTTTGTGTGTTAACTAGGTTGCCAATGCCACAATGTATGAATTGGCACCAACACTGTCTTGGTCATTGTAGCTATTCGCTTTCAGGAAGTTGTCGCTTTTGTATTTCATTTTCTTCTGTTCTCCAAAATACCCCCTGGAAATACATATCCAGTTGTGTCCTTGGTGTCTTACATAACTTGAAAAATTCAAATACTTTCAGCTAAGCTAGAAAGTATGTTTTAACACTTACCGTAGGTAGGGACGCAGGTGGTGCTGTGGGTTAAACCACAGAACCTAGGGCTTGCCGATCAGAAGGTCGGAGGTTCGAATCCCTGCGACAGGGTTGAGCTCTCACCTCCCGTTGCTCGGTCCCAGCTCCTGATAACCTAGCAGTTCGAAAACACGTCAAAGTGCAAATAGATAAATAGGTATAGCTCCAAGAAGGAAGGTAAACGCCGTTTCTGTGCGCTGCTCTGGTTCGCCAGAAGTGGCTTTGTCATGCTGGCCACATGACCCGGAAGCTGTACACCGGCTCCCTCGGCCAATAACGCGAGATGAGTGCTGCAACCCCAGAGTCGGTCACGACTGGATCTAATGGTCAGGGGTCCCTTTACTTTTACCTTTACAGCAGTATTAAGTGCTGAGAGAAAATCTCTGGTACCAAATTATTATCGCTACATGTGATAATATATTGTCACTCACACTGGAGGACAGATGGAATGAACCTACATATGTGAAATAAATAACATAAATCGTCTAAGGGAATATACTAAATGAATAACTTCAAGCAGACATATTATATGAATGTAAAAACTACATTTGCCGTAATCATAATGTAACTGATTTTTAAAATGCTACCTTATGCTTCATATTCCTTATTAACAATATTTACATATGAGTCAAATGGCAGGGAAGAAGCTTGGATGGCTTTTTAATGTCATGTATAAAAGTGCCCATATTTATTTTGTTATATTGAAGTGGCACATAACCATTTAAAACTAGTAGAATGGCCTTAAGAAAAAGGCATACAGAAGATAGCGGGATTAAACAAGAAACTAGAAGACAAACTATTAGGATCATCAAAAAATTATATTAGATTTTGACAGTGTTGAATGGAAAGTAGAAGCAAACCATTTTAAATTGCAGTGCAGGTTTTACATTTTAATTAAATGATCAGAAAATATAAAGGAACCAATAACCCTAGTCACAAAACTCTTTGCAAATATAGATTTAGGAATGCATTTACATTGTTGATAATACTGCCAATTCCTAGCTGGATTACAGGAAGTGGAGGCAGCCATAGGCAAATCTAATTGATCTTTAACTAAGATTGGATCAATCATTTGTTTTTAGCAAATGATGAAAAACTAAACTTCCTTTTTTGAAATGTTGCCAGCTTTCAAAAATGAAACAATCACCCCCACCCTTTTCATCCCATGTTTGTGAAATCAGAAGCTAACTCTCCCTCAGAGAATTCCACTGAATTTCACATGCAGGGCTGCCACCAGAATTCAGTGCTGCCAATGGACCCTGACCACAGGGCAAGGTTAAAACATGCTGAGGCCCTAAACTATGTCATGTTTAAGAGGCATCATAACATTACCAATAAATGTGTATTATTTAACAGAAAGAACAATGAAAATAGAAAGAATAAACTTTTTATACATTGATGCCAAAGAAAGTCTGCAGCCTATGGTGGCACTCCTAGTCAATTAACTGGGCAGAAAGCCCAAGTGTGGCTGAGAATTGTACCAGAGAAAGAACTGTAGCATGAAATCTAGATGGGCAGTAAGGTGTGGGATGGACATTCCAAGAGTATTAGGGATAGTAGACAGCCCAGGGTAAAGGCGGAATAAAGCTGAAGGACAAGATGTAGTAGCAGGAGATGAGATGACTGGAATTGCAGAACAGGTAGCCAAAGGCCCTGGAGCTTGGAAGAGTAGCTCCAAATTTAAGGTTTCTCAAACTGGAGAGTGGAAGAGATGCAGAATGTGAAAAGGTATCTCACTTAGTTACTAATGTGGTGCCTCAGCTTGGCCAATGGTCAGGGATGATGGGAGTTGTAGTCCAACAATATATGGAGGTAGGGCACCATGTTGGCCTGATTGTCTACAGCCTGTAGAACCAAGACATCCATTTTCCTAATATCCACCTCTCGGTCTTCAGATGCCAAAACTGAATGGATGAAAGGACTTGCAGCTCCTGAGCTGTTATAGTGTTCAGGGCTTGAAACTCAGGACACTTAAGATGGTGGTGGCCTTGTGTTGGCAGGGTGGTTGCTGCATGCAATTCAGATCATAAAAACTGTTGGATCTGCTTCAGCTTTCTGGCTCTGGCAGTGGCCAACCATAAGAAGTTTACAAGCAAGGCATGGTGGCACCAATAAATATTTAACTGCTCGTCCAGTAGATCAAGGGTTGGGAACCTTTACAACCTGAGGGCCACATTCCCTTCTGAGTAACCTTCAAGGGGCCACAAGCCAAAAGGTGAGTGGGGCCCGGGGCAAAATATGTAAAAATAATTGAAAGGTGGGGCCTGGGGTGAAAGGATGTAACTGGAGAAGATGTGTGGCCTGGAGAGAGTAGCAAGGGCCAGATAGAGAGGTTAAGGTTCTCGACCCCCTGTAGTAGATTCAGGCCTCAGTCTTTATTATTTAAGGGAATGGTGTAGGAAAAAATGTCTCACCAGTCTCATCAGTAGGGCTCACTTTGAGGATGGGCAGTGCTTGGCAAATGCCATGTTTTTGGAGGGGTCCCACAGCTAGTCACCAGAGTGACCTGGCTGCCCTGGTGATCACCAGTCTCAGATCACCTTTTTGCTGGTGACATTCCCCACTGGTTTTGATTCATCCGCTCAAAGGCAATTGTATAGTTTTATAAACTAGGACATTTTTTAAAATTACTCTTATTTCCTGCTGCCTAAGATGTTCAGCTGCTGTCGGCTTTCATAGCACTGAGCTATTTGTAGCTTCCTCACAGGATTTTCCAATATATCCTCCTGACAGCAACAGCAGCAGAGCTGCTCCTGTCACTATTGATATCCCTTTTGTACTTTTTGGCAGGCAAACATGGATGAGACTCCTGTGAGCTGAATAGTGTTCCCACAGCATATCAAGGCATCAGAATTTGCATCGCCTACAGTGAATCGTAATTTACATTCAAGAAATAAGGCTTTATCTGAAATTTTAAGCCTTGCAAGGGAAATCGCATATTTCTCTCTCTCTCTCTCCGATACACACACACATCACTTTCATAATTTTGCATTAATTATCATAATTTTTGTTTCATGTCCTGGCTTTGATTTTGATCTCTCTTCAAGTTTTCTTTCATTTAGTGCATTTAAGATGTTGGACAACTAGAGAACAAAAACCAGTATCACACAGTATACATAATGGATGGAATTCAATAACTTATTTGAAGTAAATCCATCGAAATTAGTGAACATGCCTAAGCTAGGTCCACTAATTTCAGTGTGGCTAATCTGAGTAAAAGTTGCTTGAATTCCACGCTATGGAAAATGAGTCATTGATTTTTATTTTTATTTATAGTAGGGCTTTAAACTGTGTATTAGTTGTGTTGACTTTGATATGTAAAAATAACACTTACCAATTAGAGAATAGATCTGTGTAGATCAAAATGATCATGATTAGTCTGACCAACACGCAAGAGAGATGGGTTGGGATCACATCATTTGGTTCCATCTCTTGCACTCAAGATTTTGTCACCACAGAGGATTTATATGATTTGCTTTAGCTTTTATTGTACAACTTGTATCTTGAAAAAAAGTGGAAGTTATCAATCACACATACAGAGCCTACATATATTGATGTGTTGACATTTAGGACCCTTATGATGATGAGACCTTGAATGTAGTATGGGATAGGGTTAGTAGGCTTGATTCTGATCTCCTCCTCTTACCCTGCCCTCAGATCAATCATTACACAGGTAAAATGTCTGCATATGGCTGCTGAACCTACTTCTCCAAGGTTTTCTGTTAAATTTATCTGTTCTTCTACCACATTTTTCTCCTCACAACAACCCTGTGATGTAGCTGAGGGTGATAGTAACTAGCCCAGGATAGTGAGCTTCATGGCTGAATGGGAATTTCAACCCAGGTGTCCCCAGTAGTAGTCTGACACTTCACTACACCACAAAAGGGGTGGTTGTATGGAGGTCCTTTCCTAACTCTTTCTGACTTGCGCTATATACTTTCTGAACCATTTCCTTTCTCCTTAAGTCTAGTGACCATTAAGAATATAATTCTGCACCTATGTTTGTAGCAATGAGGGGACTCACAGACGTATCCTCGGTTTAAAGGAATAACAGAATCATTTTGAACACCACTGCAGTTGTCCATGAATCCTCTAAGTGGAGCCTTAACACTGACTCAGGCAATGATTATTTGGCTGGGAATTCAACTGCAGGAAACCTAACATGGTTGTGTACGCCAGTAAAATTTGTATTAGTGATAGAAGCCCATTCTTTCACAATGTGTTTTTTTAATTAATCTTCCTCGTTTAGGTGATCGGCTATATTAAGAACCATAATCTTAATAAAATGTATTTAATTCACTAACTTTTGTGAGCTAATTTTACACTTTGAATAAGTATTATATGTATTCTATTATTATTATTATTATTATTATTATTACTATTATTATTATTAAATAAATTTGTATGCTTCCCTTCATTACAGAGCGATTTACAACATAACAAATGCAAAAATGAGAACACAAAATACATAATAAAACAAGCAAGAAAGCAAGCCAATACCCCCCCCCCCAAAAAAAACATTTAAAAAGCCATAAAAAAATTAATCAGCCAGAGCTCTGGTTAAAGAGAAACGTTTTTTCACCTGGCGCCTAAAGATATGTAATGAAGGCTCCAGGCAAGGCTCCACAAGTGGGGAGCCATTGCAGAAAAGTTCTCGTGTGGCCTCCCTCTGGACCTCTTGTGGAGGGGGCACATGAAGAAGGGCCTCAGATGATGATTGCAGGGTCCAGGGCAGTTCTTATGAATGGTCCTTGAGTTCTCTTATTTGAAAAAGCAGTTGTTACCTTTTGGGTGTCATCAAATATATAGTATTATCGTATTTAAATTCTGCAGCAAATTTTCTTATTACACATTTATTTCCAGCACTCCAGCTCTCCAGATGTGTTAAAAGTGTCTTCACATTCAATTTATGCATTCCCAATATCACTTTTTATTTGCATGGGTATTTGCTGATTCATTGCTACATGTACACACAAGCTCCCACCCCAGCTGTTGTAGAAGCTAGATTTGACACATTTTGAGCCTTCTAACTTGATGGCGCTGTGGGTTAAACCACAGAGCCTTGGGATTGCCGATCAGAAGGCCGGCAGTTCGAATCCCTGCAACGGGGTAGGCTCCCGTTGCTCGGTCCCAGCTCCTGCCAACCTAGCAGTTCGAAAGCATGTCAAAGTGCAAGTAGATAAATAGGAACCGCTACAGTGGGAGGGTAAATGGCATTTCCGTGTGCTGCTCTGGTTCGCCAGAAGCGGCTTTGTCATGCTGGCCACATGACCTGGAAGCTGTACGCTTGGCCAGTAACGCGAGATGAGCGCCGCAACCCCAGAGTCAGTCACGACTGGACCTAATGGTCAGGGGTCCCCTTTACCTTTACTTAACTTGATGATTGCTACTGACTACTCCTTGATGACTGCTACAAGTGGAAAATTCTGTAGATTCTTTCTGTGAAAGAACATCACACTACTATTATAGGTATTTCTTTGAAGCAAAGAGAGATTGTTTTCTGGTTTTAAACATTGTTGAAATAGTTCTTGGATTTTATTTGCTGCTCCACTGATTGCTGCAGCTTCATGTTTTTGTTTTGCTGCTTGATGAATGCTTCTAAGTAGCTAAATGTTTTCAGTATTTTAATTGTTTGAAATTGTGTTAATGTGAAGTTTCTTTGTTTTGGATATGTTGGACAATAATGGCTTTACGGTACCTAAAACTGCATAACTAACAAACTAGCTAAACATACCGCCCACCACTCCGTAGAAATCTGAAATTATGAACATGCTGCAACCATTAAGGCAATGCAATCCTCACATACATATCTACAAAGAAGTAAGCCCCATTGAATTCCACTTAACTTCTTCCTAGGTGAGTGTGTATGAAACTGCAGTCTAAATCCCAATGCCTCTGCAGATAATTGGACACTATGGCCATTTCCAAACCACAGTGGTGCCTCGCTTAACGAATGCCCTGCTTAACGAAATTGCCACTTAACGAAAGGATTTTTCGAGCGGAGGTTGCCTCGCTAGACGAATTCGTTTTATGAAAAATTCGTCTAGCGAATCGCGGTTTCCCATAGGAATGCATTGAAATTCAATTAATGCGTTCCTATGGGCAAAAAAAAATTCAAAATTTTTTCAATGCATTCCTATGGGATTCGCTAGACGAATTTTTCGTTATAAGAAAAGACCCATGGAACGAATTAAATTCATCTAGCGAGGCACCACTGCACCTGTTTTTGTTAATAGATGTCTTACCTTACCTTCACTACAGGGTCCCAGGGCAGGTTGCAACAACAGAAACAGTTCAGTGTAAAAAAGACCAAGCAACCATATACAACAGTTTTGAACACTTATCCTGATTTGTCAGTTTCTGGAGGGCGGAGGAAGTGGGTTTGTTGTTTAAAAGTGCCAAATCCGCTTTTCCTGATTATGTGATTGAATCTTACCCACAAAGCGGTAACAGTTTGGATGTACATCCAATGTGGTTCCCGCCAGATGATGTTGAACTACAACTGCCATCATCCCTGATCAATGGCCATGCTTCCCCAGCTAAGGAAGGCACACAACTGATAGTAATTCCTTCTTGTTAAAAGCATACACTTACAGCATCTCCTAAGGTACCCCAAATGCATATGTGCACATGCTTCTAGTCTCTAGACAGCTTCTCCCAGGTCTGTGCCCTGCAGAGCAGTTGCAGCAACAGTGGGACCACACACACCATCTTATGTATCCTCATCTGATGGTACATAACAAAGTATGTATGCACCCAACCTGAAGCTTCTTACATGGAAACCATGGCTGCTCTTTCCTCTTTGAGCCTCTCCTAATTCTAGGAGACATTGGGGTGGGGGTGGCGGGGATTTGACTGGCCCATCCCTCACCTGAACAGTCTTTTATCCCACCTCTGACTTGTCCTGCATGCCCACCTTTGTCTCCAACATCTCAGACCCTTACATTCTCCACTTCCCTTGCAGGCAGCACAAACCCCATTAACTGCTTTCCTCCTCTCCTGCATCAGTTGCCTTACTGGCCCCCTGTCTCCGCCACACGCTCGTCAAGAGCCCCTGACATCAAAACCTGTGTTACACAAGAAGTGTAGTTTTCCTAGCAAAGAAGAATACTTGAGAGATAATCCTGGTCTGTAGAAAGCCAGGGTAGAATTATCTGGCAGCTCTGGGGTGGAATATGTGGACTGTTCAGTGTTAGTAAAGAGCAAATTTGCTGAGACACTGATGGAGCCAAGACAGAATTTGTTGAGTAAGAGGAAAAGTTAGTAGAATATGACAGGTAATGAGTGCAGCCTGGAAAATCTGGAAGGTCCAGAAATTATACTGCATTTAATACAACAGGGTCAAACTGGAGCAAGCACTGGGTTTGAAGACAAATCATGCAAAACCAACTTCTTCCTGATGGCCAAAAGGAAACAAAAAAGATGCCCTAAATAGCATGTTTATATAATTCCCCCTCTTTTAAATTCTGTTATATAATTCTAATTACATTGGTTCCTTATGAGTCTTTCTGTATTACAGTACTTTGTATATTAGGAAAGGCATCATGCAATTCTGTCCTGTGTCTGAACTTCTACTTAGCTTGCATTGGACTGCATAATGAATGGTTGGTGAGTTACATTTTTGACCCAAACATGCAGGCTTCCCTTTGTTCTCTAGCCCTCCTTGCAGCCTGCATGTGGCCTTCAAGGCTCCTTCCAGATGGCAATTGTTGACGGCCTTTTACAGTGGCAATCCATAGGATATCTGTTTCACCCAACATGTGTCTATTGATTGTTATGAATGCAGCAGGTGACAAAAGGAAAATACATACAGTATATTTAATGAACAGGCCTAATCTTAGATGTGTTGCTTGGAAGACATATACAGGGTTGCCATATTTCAAACAGTGAGCTTTGGAGGGGGGGCAAAAAGGAGACAGAGGGAGGAACGCAGTGGCTGATGGAAAATCGGCAAGCACGGCACTACTGCTGTCCGGATTTTCCCAGACATTTTGCCGATTTACGCCCGGACACTGCTGCGAACTGCAATATTCTGGATGTGCGACATGCAAAGGCATAACGTGGGTTGGCAGTTTGAATCGGAGGCTGCAGAAATGGGAGAAACGTTACCTTCTTGGAGTGTAATGCTGGAAGCCCCTCCACTATCATCTTCTTTTGCGATCACTCGTAGCCGAGTAAGATTGTCTTCCATAAACACGGTTTTAACAATGAGTCCATAAGTGACTGTGGAGGCCAATTCTGGATCCACACGTCCTTCCACAGTGGGGACATTGGTTTCTGGGTGGAAGTTGATCACGGTGTGGATTTGCCAAGCGTGCCTTCCTCTTAGTACATTTCTCCCTTGCGTCCTGAGTTCGAGTATCTTCAAAGCCCATGACACCTTTGGTAAAGGCTGTTCTCCAACTGGAGCGCTCGCAAGCCAGTGTTTCCCAGTTGTCAGTGTTTATACTACATTTTTTTAAGATTTGCGTTGAGACAGTCTTTGAACCTCTTTTGTTGACCACCAGTATTACGCTTTCCATTTTTAAGTTCGGAATAGTTTCTTTGGAAGACGATCATCAGAAATCCGCACAACATGACCAGTCCAAAGAAGTTGGTGTTGAATAATCATTGCTTCAACACTGTTGATCTTTGCTTCTTCCAGTACACTGATATTAGTTCGCCTGTCTTCCCAAGTGATGTGTAAAATTTTTCAGAGATACTGTTGGTGGAATCTTTCAAGGAGTTGGAGATGGCGTTTATAAGTGGTCCATTTCACAAGCATACAGTAAGGTTGGTAGTACAATAGCTTTGTAAACAAGCATTTTGGTTTCCCTGTGAATGTTCCAGTCCTCAAACACTCTGAAATAAACCACATGCCATAAAGACACCACAGTCTCTGCTGTGCCTCATCTCCAAAGGCATCACAAGCCCTGGGTAAGTGCCTAGACCCCTGAATCTTGCACAGCTCAGAGATTGTGGTGGCATGTAACAATACGGTGTTTGGAACACATATATAAATTGCATCTGTGTGTAGGATTGAGAAACCGCCTGAAGGGGTCAATTAAAAAACGAGGTTAAAGGTAAGAATGTGAGGATTCTTACATCAAAGAGGGTTAGACCTCTCTCCAACCCCCACCTTTGCTTGCTGGCTTGTCTTGGTTTGAATTGCTACCTCTTTTGAGTAATGAAGCGATGACGCCATGACTGAACACAGCTACCTCATAACATTTCACGACTGGGGTGGGGTGGGGAAAGGGCGTTTCCAGGCAGTCACATCCCTCAGGACTCCATTTCCCAGAGATCCCCGCGCACACCTTAACCCCTCCCTGCCGCTCGCTCGCTCGCTTTTATCTCCCGAATCCCGCTGCTGGCAGAAGCCACAACCTGCTTATCTGGGCGCGCTCGGGCTGCTCTTCAGCAGGGCTGTGTGGGCGCGCGCGGGGCTGCGGCTGAAGCCCGCGCTGGGCAAGCCCGCCTCACCTTTCCCTCGCTAAGCCGCCGGGGCGACAGAGGGGTCCGCTGACAGAGGGGTCTTGCCTTCGCCCGGGCAAGAGGAGGGGAGGGAAGATGGTGCTCCGAGTGTTCGTCGCTTCCCTCTCGGGCTCCGTGACGGTGAGTGGGGGAGAAGGGGAAAGGGGCGGACGGAGGGAGGTAGGGCGAAGGAAGGCAGGCGGGAGCCGCCTTGCGCTGCGCTCCTGAAAGGACTTCCTTAGGGAAAGCCCCGCAGGCGACTGGCGGCTGATCCCAAGGGGGACGCTGCGTCCCCTCAGCGCCGAACCAGACGCACCAGAACCGCCGCCCTGCAGGTGAACGGAAGGAGGGAGGGGAATCCCCAGAAAACCGGCTCGTCACGCCAGAGGTAGAGCAGTTCCATTGAATGGAGAGCATTTCGGGTTGCCCTATGGAGGCTTCTCCGTCGCTCCCCGCGGAGGGACAGCTCTCTGCTTTCTCCCTGGCTGGCCGAGAAGAAGGCGCTTGCTTGGCTCACCCCGAGCTCTAGCGGCCCCTTTGGCACCCAGCCCTGCTGGAGGACCTTCTGTCGTGGTGCCTGGGTTTCTGATAACGGGGCTTCTTTCCTTCCTACAAAAATAAGGCCAGGGAGACGAATCCTTCCTCCTTCCAACCAATCAAGTATCTCAGAATCAGCACCAGGGTTGCCAACTTGAATAAAATATTTGGGGGGAGGGCAGGTAAGCCCCGTCCCACGTAATCGATCACATGACGCCGTGCATCTACAGTGGTACCTCGGTTTAAGTACACAATTGGTTCTGGAAGTCTGTACTTAACCTGAAGCAAACTTTCCCATTGAAAGTAATGGAAAGTGGATTAATCCGTTCCAGGCGGGTCCGCGGAGTACTCAACCTGAAAGGTACTTAACCCGAAGTATGAGTGTAATTGGTTCTGGAGTACTTAAACTGAAAGTACTCAAACTGAAGCGTACTTAAACCGAGGTATGGCTGTATACTACCGGTATTTGAATGGCAATGCTCATCAACTTGCGGGGGGGCCTCAGATACTGTATTTTATTTTGGGGGGGAGTTGGCAAAGGGCCCTCAGCCCTTAGGAGTTCACTCCTGTGGTCTGAAGCGTTGTTGTCCCCTTTGGCCTCCAGCCCTGGAGGGCCCCAAGTACGTAGTAGTTGTAGTATGGCAATCTGGGTTTCTGATTTTGGACTTCTGTTTGTGAAAAGGTCAGGGACACACTTGGTTTTAAGTAAAAAGGGGAAAGGATTAAAACACCTCAAAATCAGCAGGGAATGATGAATGCTCTATTTACTTGGGATGGGGAGGGGAGATGCACATAAGCTCACATGGCTTGGGGGACTATTGGATCTGCTCAGATTGCTGCACATCTGCACATCTAGACAGATTGCTGCACATCTAGACTGAGGTTCTATTCACAAAGGTAAAGGGACCCCTGACCATTAGGTCCAGTCGTGACCGACTCTGGGGTTGTGGCTCTCATCTTGCATTATTGGCCGAGGGAGCCGGCGTACAGCTTCCAGGTGATGTGGCCAGCATGACAAAGCCGCTTCTGGCGAACCAGAGCAGCACACGGAAACACCGTTTACCTTCCGAGGGAGCCGGCATACAGCTTCCAGGTGATGTGGCCAGCATGACAAAGACGCTTCTGGCGAACCAGAGCAGCACACGGAAACACCATTTACCTTCCGAGGGAGCCGGCGTACAGCTTCCAGGTGATGTGGCCAGCATGACAAAGCCGCTTCTGGCGAACCAGAGCAGCACTCGGAAACACCATTTACCTTCCCGCTGTAGCGGTACCTATTTATCTACTTGCACTTTGACGTGCTTTTGAACTGCTAGGTTGGCAGGAGCTGGGATCGAGCAATGGGAACCGCTGACCTTCTGATCAGCAAGCCCTAGGCTCTGTGGTTTAACCCACAGCGCCACCTGGGTCCCTCTATTCACATGTATTTGGGCATAAATTGAAACTTGATGCCACAGTGCACTACTGGGTAAACATATAATCATCATGTGCAGAAAGGCAAATTCCATTAAGGGCTTGACATTAAGGCATTGTAATAGAAGACGTTAAGAGACAGAAGAGGCAAAAATATTTACGTAACTGAACCAAAAAGTGTGTGCTGAAATATAATTTATACTGACACATGCAGAACAGTTGAACAAAAACTTGTTTTCTTTCCTGGTACCACAATCACCATAAAATATAGACTTGTGTAAGTCAAAGAAGTCTGGTAAATATTAATGTCTGAGTCACTGTGATCCTAACAGCTTATCTCCCGCTGTTAGATTTAACTAATAATATTGACACATGATGAACAAATGTGCTGCTTAACCAGTAGTAGATGGCTTTAATTAATATAAAGATTTTTAGGTGACTTTAAAACCTGCATTTTAACTGGTTAATCAGTTTACATTGAGGTATGCTTGTTTTTGCTGGAACTTCAATGGAAGTGTCTTTTGAGTTTGAAATACTGAAGGAAGTGTATCATGACTTGCAGTTTAATAGGCAAGAGGTGCAGCTTTTAGCTGGAAGGAAAGGCCAAGTTTACTATTCCCACCCCTCATCCATATTACGGTAACACACAAGAATGAAGACAGCCTCCTATAATAGAACAGTGTCACTTGTAACTTAGATGTCTTGATTTTAAAGTTGTCCCCTGCCATAATTACCCCACCCCAAATCCTATACATGCATACTTCATAGAATTGTAGAGTTTGGAAGGCACTACGAGGGTCATCTATTCCAACCCCCTGCAATGGAGGAATTTTTTGCTCTCCAAGGGGCTCCCATGACCCTGGGATTAAGAGTCTCATGCTCTACCAGTGTCATTTGCCACTAAGACTTTCTCAGTAAATATGCTTATGAACTACGGTACTTAAGCTGAATGAACTACTGATCCAAGCTTTCAGCCCTCGTTCATAGTTCCCTAGCCCGTGACCTGTGGGAACCTGTTCTGCACACCATCTTAACATAGTCCTAAATACCCAAGAAATGTTTTCAGGTTTCTGTGTTAGCAGCAAAAATTTTTTTTAAGTGCCTTGTGGCACCTTAAAGACTAACTGTGTCATTCTAACCATGTTTACTTAGTAGTAAGTCCTAATGAATTCAGTGTGACTTAACATCAGGTAAGAGAATGCAAGGCTGCAATACTAACTCCAGTCAGGAAAATTCAGTCCCTGGTTGGCTGGGCAGCCACAGGGCATCTCTCATGCTAGCAGAGGTAGAAGGCAGGGTAGGTAAATGGCTGTGCCATCCTGGGGCTGGCACAGCAGTCGGGCTTCAGGGATCCATCAGATTCCAGGATAGTACAACCACTCCCTGAAATGCCCCCCTTTGAAGCTTTCCACGGACTATAAACAGTGAGGATCATGCTGGCAGTATTTCTGCTGGCCCATTTGGTGTGCATCGATGCCAGTAAAGTGATGCACCCCATCCCAGTGCAAAAGGGATTTGGGTTGAAGCTTTAGTGTCTAAGGTGCTTCAGGACTCATTGTTGGACTTAGGCTCTGGACTGCAGTACCTTAAGGGCCACCTCTCCCCATATGAACTGACCCAAGCTCTGAGACCCTCATCTGAAGTCTTTCTTCATGTGCCTGCTCCACAGAAGGTCCGGAGGGTGGCAATACAAGAATGGGCCTTTTCTGCAGTAGCTCTTCATTTGTGGAATGCTCTCCCCAGGGAAGTTTGTCTGGTGCCTTCATTTAGATGGCAGGCAAAATTTTTCCTCTATAGCCTGGCCTTTGGCATTTACCTGTAACTATCTGTAGCTTTTTAGAGGTGGGTGGGGTAAGATTTCTTAATGTGTTTCTCTTTCCTTTTAGTTTTAATGTATCTATGTGGGGTTTATTGTTTGCTTGTTTATTTGATCATAAGTCGTTTTGGGTTGCCCTGAGCAAGAGAAAGCAACTAACAAATTTAATAAATAAGTAAACTTAGCTTGTATATCTTAGTTTGCATTCTTGCAACAGCACCAGTTTGGTATTAGTTTGATAATTTAAATGTCATCGGGCCAAGCAAACTATGTCACATTGAAAAATTAAATAAATTGTCACAGTCATGTCAAAGTACTAAAATCAAACAAATATTTCTTCTGACTTTGTGTTAGTGGTTCAAATGTCCTATATATTTGTCTTGGTGTAATTGCTTTTTCATATAACCTGAGACAACTGCATATCCATTTCATCTTGTAATCCATTTATCTATTAGGACTGGTAATTCAGATTTCTGTAATTCTGCTAATTCTGGTATCTGAAAAGGTAATCTGATTGTAATTATTGATCCATAATTATCCATTATGCTGGTACTGTACTGAACTTTGCATTCTGTACGAACATATACACACTGCATCTGTAGACCATGCATTTCTGCTGAAAGACTTTTAGCTGTATAATATCTGTGTTCATTTCATTGGCACAAGGAAAGTGGAACCTCTTAATACAGCTCTTAATACGTATCTGAAGAAGTGTGCATGCACACGAAAGCTCATACCAAAATAAAAACTTAGTTGGTCTTTAAGGTGCTACTGAAGGAATTTTTTTATTTTACTTCGATCCAGACCAACACGGCTACCTACCTGTAACCTCTTAATACAGTTTGTCACGATGCATATGCAGTGCTCAGTGGCTAAGTACTAATGGCCAATAACAATTATTTATCCACGTCAGGAGCCTGCTGTATAAATATAGATTCTTTTCGGCACTTGTACAATGTACAAGTCATTGAACACTCATAATAGAAGCCTTCCTCCTATTATTACTGTCAGTTATTAGCTGCTGGCTTATATTATAGTAATGGAACACCAACATATTTCGCTTTTGTCATTTTTTTTTTAAGGGTGCAGATGATTTCTGTGTATGACAGAGGTGGGGAATCTTTTATAGCTCAGTGGACCAGATTGTTATCTCCTCTACCTCCCACAGGCCAAATTTGACAGGTGGGTAGAGCTGCCCATCTGTCAATCACTTGATGTCGCAATGATGTCAAGTGACCTTTTTTGCTCTAGGGCTCTTAAGGAAAACCCCTAAAAATAATATCTCCCTCTGCACTTAGAAAATGGCTTTACAGGTGCTTACAAACACACTGTCAGCCAAACCCTTCCCTTACCTGCCCCACAACTGGCATCATAACAAGACTGGTGTGGGCAGGTAGGCATGGCTTGGCCAAACTGGCCTCATGGGCCTATTTAGGCCTGCATACTGGAGGCCTCCCTGTTACGTATGGTGTAAAAGCTAGGGTACTGTAAGAGATGGGTGGCTTAGGGCACCCTGGAGTACAAGAAGTGCTAACCTTGTTTTTCCAGCAGAACTTGAGATATGCAGGTGGAACTCCCATGATATATTGCAGTGCAATTATGCTGGTGAAGAGGTGCTGACAGGGCTGGCAAAAATAGGGTGGAATCATGGGGGAGGATCACGACTGTACCTCCATTGGCTGCCAGCTTTTTACACCAGTAATGTCTTCCCATTGGCTTCTCAATGGGAGCGGGAGAAACAAAACAAAGTCTCGCCATATTGGCATGACGTAGCATAAGATAAGGTGTTATTCATCACCCAGTTGCACCACACCACCAATTGTATATGAACCCTGCATAGGGAGATAACACATCAGATAAGAAGGTGCAGTGCATCCCGGGGCCATATATTTCTGGCTTCAAGTCATACATACCTAGAGCTCACAAAGGAATGTCCTGGTTTTCGGGGAGGGGCAATATGGAGAAAGGAGCACATTACATAACAAGGGGGCTTTTCTGTGCACATTGCTAACACTTCCCCTACTAGAACCCTCATAGGTACTCTGCCACAAGAGGATCAGCCTCCACTCTGTTCCAACAAAGTGAGTTCCCAGGAGAGAGTACCCCACAAGGGTAAACAAGGGAAGAGGGGAAACAACTGTTTTAGTGGATAACTGCTGCAGCCATCTACCACTTCCTTTGCCATATGCAAACACATGGTTGGTCCGACAGCGGGGAGAAGTGTTTCCCACACTTGGGGGAGGCATTCCTCCTTGCAGCCTTCCACTCCAGCCATTGCCACTGCCGCCCAGTTTCAGAGTTCACCACCACCGATGGTGTTTAATAAAGGCTCTAACTATCCCAGCCGTGTCTCTGTTCCTGTGATGGTCAGCAGATAGGGTCCTGCCACCCTTCCCATTGTAATGTGCCTCAAGTGTTAGCATCCAGGGACAGAGGGTTCTTCCCTTGCTTGCTGAAGATCCTGTGCTTGTTGATGGCCCTTGTGCAGGATGGTGAGGGAAGCAATCCCAGAAAGTCATTGCCCTTCTGACACTCTCCCCTCTTCCTTCCAGCTACTCCTGTTACGGTTGTTATCTCCAGCTGTTCAACCAGGAGAAGTGGAGGGGTTTGGGTGCATAGCAAGGTGATCCCAAGAGGCACCAGTAATTCTAATGTCAATGAGCTCGTGTGGCTAGATTGGATGGTGCCACACAGCCACCATATGCCAGTCACTCTGGCTATGTCATTGCTGAGGCTCAAGCCTTATTTAATCCCTCCCAACCTCAATTATATTCTAAGGGGAAGAGCAAGGGTGAACTCATTGTCTCCTGGATGCTCTCCTTACACTTCCTTGAGCCCCCGGGGCCTTATGTGTTGGGGGCTTAACTTTTGCAGTAGGGTGCCTGCTGTATTCGAATTGGCTCCTTATGTGTTTTGAAACCCCAACCCAGACTTGTTTTGGCACTTGACTGCTACTGTTACATGCCTCTGCTGCTTGTATGTGTGGCTCTGTCCATTCTTTTGAAATGCATGAGATGCCTTTGCAGGAATTTGTACACAAGGAAGTGCTGTGTGTGTGTGAGAGTACTGAAAAGTAGCAATCTGATCCATGTTTACTTGTTAGGAAAACCAACAAAAAAATGTCTTGTAGCATCTCAATTTATTTTAGTATAAGCCTTCATGCATCTGATGAAATACACTCCAGCATGCACACTTATATGCCATAACCAATGTGTCAGCCTTTAAGGTGGGATAACGAACCCAGGACACTCCAGATGCTGTTGGAGAACAGTTCCCACCAACCCTGAACATGTTGGTTGGGGCAGATGGGATTTGGAGACCCACAGCATCTGGATGATTGCAGCAAATTCCCTGTGTTTGCTTCAAGGCATCCTTCCCCTTACAAAATATCAGTGGAACTTGTTACTTGGAATTAGGACCCAATGGATCTTGTATTCACTGAGGCTTGCTCTCCCAAATAAGTGTGTGTTTAGGATTGCAGCTTAAATTTCTATTATTATTATTATTATTATTATTATTATTATTATTATTATTATTATATTGTAGCTAATCTGTGCCTGTGGCTTTTTGTATTAGAAAATCAATGGAGCAACAGACTTTTAAGATGGGCTGGGCATTGATAACGCTGATGAAATGTTGGACTTGATTTTGTCCAGCAGTGGTTCATCTTTTATTGCATTAAATGCAGACCTTTCCTCAAAGCCAGCAACAACGAAAAGCTGTTTCTGCACATGAAATGCATCCCCCACTGAGAACCTCTCTTCCACTTCTTCTCCCAACCCCGCTACCACAAAAAATAGGTTTCTCTTTATTTCCAAGTGTGCCTCACTAATCATGTGGCGAGTGATTTCATTTCTGGCAACACTTATTTGGAAGATGAGGGAAAGGAGGGTAACTGAATCTCCTTCTTGGCAATTTGCGCTGTCAGAAATAGCAGTGCCAGGCATCCATCTGGCTTGGAAGAGGTACAACCTGCTTCACCACACAAGCTTTTGGGGATCAGGTGTATCTCCCCCTCTGTATCCCCCCCCCATTATTGCCTTTCATTGTTGAAAAACAATATCTGAATTTGATCATTCTCTGCGGGTTTGAAAAAGAAAACATTCAGTGCAATGACAATGTCAGACAATTGGAATGCATTTTCTGGCTTCTGATGGTGAGACATGAATGCAGTTGGAGAAGGTATCTTCTTCCTAAAAGATGGCCTCATACTGATGTACTCTACTGATCTTGGCATTCTGTTGAAGAGGGTCTCCTACAGAAAGCATCTCGGTAGTGTACTGTACAGAATTAGGTCTTAAGGAGCGTCTCCACCTCCATCATTCTGCCCGGACACTGAGGTTCAGCACCGAGGGCCTTCTGGCGGTTCCCTCATTGCGAGAAGCCAAGTTGCAGGGAACTAGGTAAAGGGCCTTCTCGGTGGTGGCACCTGCCCTGTGGAATGCCCTCCCAACAGATGTCAAAGAGGAAAACAACTACCAGACTTTTAGAAGACATCTGAAGGCAGCCCTGTTCAGGGAGGCTTTTAATGTTTAATAGATTACTGTGTTTTATTTTTCTGTTGGAAGCCGCCCAGAGTGGCTGGGGAAACCCAGCCAGATGGGTGGGGAAATAATAATAATAATAATAATAATAATAATAATAATAATAATAATAATAATAAAGTGTGGCACCTACCCTTTGGAATGTCCTCCTGTTAAATATCAGACAGGCCACATCTCTATTGCTGTTTTGGCACCTATTGAAGACCTTCCTTTTCCACCAAGCCTCTTAAATAGAAATCTTTATCCTAGTTTGCATCTGCTGTACTGGATTTGTTTTTGTTTTTTTACCTATAGAATCATTTTCAAATGCCAAAGGTTTTTTTTTTTTTAACCATGAAATCGCTTTAAGGTATTTTATGGGGGGGGGAACCTCTCAGTTCCATGCTTTCTAGACACAGCACAAGCAGAAGTGCGGACAAGCCCTTAAATGGAATCAAATAAATAAATAAAGCATCCCTTCATTTCCATGCTGGCTGAGTACACATTTGAAGTTCTAGATTTGTAGGTGCCTGTTCTTTCACTGGATAAAACTAGTTTTGCTGGAGTTATAAGGCCTTGCTCATCACTTCCTTGGAAGTTTGAAGGAAATAAAGCAACCGGTCTTGGGCATGTACGGCTGGAAGTTTTCCATCTTAACTTGTTGAAACCTGTCTGGCGACTGCACATTTTTTGTGTCTACTTCTAAACTGCTTAATACTGACATTTGTTTAGCAGACTCTTGTTATCTATCTGCTGATTGTGCTTTCGGGCTAAGCCGCTGAATAAATTTGCTCCGACGTGCAGAAATGCTAGTCCTGTGTTCCCTACCAGTTGATGAGCTAATTGTCTATGTTGAAAGGGGGAGTGTAAGCTCTGCTTGTGAACCAGCTGACAAATAACATATTTCAGAGGTTACTGCATTTTGCTTTGTCCGTTGGCATAAATGCATTCACCGAGGTGAGCTTTCCCCATTTACATTATGTGTGTGTGTGTGTGTGTGTGTGTGTGTGTGTGTGTGTGTGTGTGTGTAGCATTTAGCAAGTGCAAACCTTTCTCTCCTCCCCCCCCCCCATATTAGAAGTTTGGAATGATGCGCTTCAGTTTTATTCTTTTGGTCACTTTAAAGGCACTGGAACAAAAAGTGCACACTGTATATTAATTACTTGTAGTATATGGATGTTAATGTGGAACAATTAGGCACTTGCAGCTGACCTGCAAGTATTTGGCTTGCTAGTTTGACACCGGATATTCAGTCTAGTCACATGGTCCCATTGGTTTCCATGCCTCCTTGATACATTCTTCCAAAGTTGACCAGTCATCAGAGCTGCTGTGCCTCTTGTTCCCATGCTGCCAAGAACACAGTCCTACACAAGAGTTTTCCCTAGCCCATCTTTCCCACTAATACACCGGATGGGTGGGTATAATTAAAAATTAAATAATAATTTTAAAAAATTATGATTTCCTCATCTCTTTAGACTCATTTTCTCTGAGGTCCTTTCTTGCCACTGCATGTACCGTGTTATATTTATTTTTCCTCAAAAAACACACACTATGGCTTCTTTTCAGGCAATATCTTATTTTTTCCCTCCTCCTCCTGCCGCAGCCGGCATTGCTGCTGTGCCTATCACTATGTCTTTTTTCGGGGTATGGCTTATATTCCTTGAATGCTTAAAAATCCTGCTATGGCTTATTTTATGGCTACGTCTTATTTTCGGAGAAACAGGGTAAACAGCAGATGATTTTCTTCATCTCCCTACTATATGTTCTCTATGTTTCATTCCCATGGCCTATCTCTTCCATTTACTTCAGCTACCCTTCCTCTAGGGCAGGCATCCCCAAACTGTGGCCCTCCAGATGTTCTGGCCTACAGCTCCCATGATCCCTATCTAACAGGACCAGTGGTCAGGGATGATGGGAATTGTAGTCCAAAACATCTGGAGGGCCAAAGTTTGGGGATGCCTGCTCTAGGGTCTCTCTTTCATGCATCCTGGATTGAGACTATACGCCATCAAATTTGAAACAACAAAATGCACTCCTTTCATGGGGTGTATACACACTACCCATATCAGCAGGGAAATGTAGTTTTTTTTCACCTCCCTGTGTCGACAGGTAGTGGAGTTCACTTGCATAGCCACCTTTATAAAAATACGATGATGTGTACACAGCATATGCTTGTAATTTTTGAAGCAACCCTGAACTCCCTTATGTTCCTAATCCTCTCTTTCGCTTGGTCAGCATCGCTGGCTCTGTCGTCCCTTCTTGACCACATCTCTCCTCCTGGAGCTGAGATTGACAATCAGTTCCTAGTAGATAGATGTGTATAATATGTGTAACATGATGCACAGTGAAAAACACATGGCATTGTTGTAAATGCAGTAGTGTATCTCCTGTGAGGTTTTGCTTCCTAGCCAAAGTTTCCTTCGCAGAAGTTGTACTTCTTCACAACAGTCTGTCAATGAACTGCTCCCCTTCTAGCAATTAGAATGTTTTGCAAACAACCCAGGCAAAGATTGTAGTTGATAGTTAAAATGATATTAAAAGTGGCTATTATGTGTCACTTTCTCAATAACTCCACAATTCTACAGTTCTATGATTTTATGAAGTAGTGTTAACCCACTATTTTAGGAAATTCTGGACTACAGGATAACACTTATTAAATATAATTGTGCTAACAAGTAAAAAAAGGAATTGTATGAGTATGCGTATTATTATTGTGTATGTATATAATTATATATAATTAACTGCATACTTGTAATACAATATAATCTTTTTTCCATTTGTTAGCACAATTATATTTAATAAGAGTTATCTTTTAGTCAAGCAAATCCATGGTCTGTAGACCCTTTTTTGCCAAGATTACATGCTTGAGCATAGAAAAATGCAATTTTCACAAAACAGAATGTTGGGTTAAAGGAATTAATGTTGAGTTTACTCAACATTCTGGTGAACCTGCATTTTTTGAAAATGAGGAAATACACTTCTGCTGTATTTTTGAGGAGGGCTGATGTACCTGTTAGCTTGCAAGCAAAACACAAACTCATACCAGTGATTCTAGATGTGAGCAATATAATGTATAGGTATAACCTTACAATAACTCCTAGGCTGCATTGTTTTGCTCATGGAACTAAATGCAATTTACATCTGAGTAAGCAAGTACCGTATATGTTGCCATTTATTGTAGTGCACTATATTGTGCTTCTATCTTTGCCATTTTTCAGACTGGAGATAAGAGTGAAAAACACTCACCAGATTGTGCTTTATGGATTACTTGCTGTGAATAACCCATCTGTAAATCTCCATTTTGTGTCTTCTGAACAGTCATTAACAATATATGTGCATACAGACATGTCCTTCATGAATTGCCATTACTAAAAACATTTCCTACTTACAACAGCCAAGAGTCTAAGGAAGGATGTAAAAGGCGCATAACAGGCATTAAGAGAGCCTCAATGCTATATTTTTTTAAGAGGCAAAAGCATTGTACTGTGTTATAAGGACTAGACAGATTGTGCCAGCTCGATTAGAGGGCAGTGCATCAAACAGCAATCTTTGCAAAAATTAACCTCCCACTGCTGGTTTTTTTTTAAAAAAATGTTTAAAAACTGGAGAGCATATTGCATGATAACATTCTCTCATCTCCTAACATTAGAAGTTAATTGAACATCTGCCTGGAGAAGCCAGCAGTTCTCCTGTGATGTACATAATGATGCGGTTGCTATGGCAAATAGCCACTGAGTCACTGATTTTCGCCTTTCTCAGGCCCCCAGTTGGGCTTCTTAACGAAGTATTGCTCAGATGATCCCAGCATATGTCTCAGCTGAGTCAATGGCCTGCTGGAGAAATGGTTTTTATTGGCTGTTGTCTAATTTTGCTGCATAACATCAACCCTTTCCCTTGAATTCAAATTTAATTATTTGTAAGGAAACAAGAGAACCTGCCCTTTTCAGTTGAGGTGTCAACAAAGGCACATTGGTAGCTTCATGTAACCCTAGAAAGCTAGAAAGCGATGACAAAGCCACTTGACCCACCCTGCGCTTTAAGAGTAATCTATATATACAAAAATGTAAAAATTGTGAAACTGCGTTTTCCACTTTTATCCGTAACCGCTTGACCGGTCATCCTGAAATTTTGACACAACGATCCAGGCCACTCCCCGAGCATTGTTGCGGACAAAAATCCCTGAAATCACATACCCGGGCAGGTATAGACCTGGTTTTCCACCAAGTCAAACAGCACCTTCAAGTGGCGTAATACCCTCCTCCACCCTTCCCTTCCTGTGAAATCTAAGCCACACCCATGAACCAAATGACATCATCAACCAAGCAACTGAAACCACCAAGGCGGCCATTATCAGACAGACTAGGCTGCTTTCCAGACTAGGCCAAGTGGAGGTAGGGGCCTGCCTGGGAGGGATGGGGGGGCGAATAGAGGGCAGGGATACGTAATGGGTCAGAACAGGGTGGGGGGAGACACAGGGATGAAACCTGCCCTCTCCACAGTATCTCGCCTCGACTCAGGGGGACTCTGAGGCTCAGGGGGATCTGAAGGGGGGCTATTACCCTCCATTTCACATGCTAACGCACAGCAACGCGTGCAGGGCCAGCTAGTCCAGAATAAAATTGCTTTGGAGTGATGTTTGTGCAACCTATTGTGTCCAGGAATTCTATAGGTTCACAGAACAGTAAGATATTCAGGCATGGCCCATGGAAACATTCTTCAGTTTCCAGTGAGGGGCTTCAATGCAAATATGAAAATTGGACATCTTCAACCCTTTTGTTAAAGATAAAAAAAATCTAATTTTAATCAGTTTAGCAATGAAAAAAGTTCTTCTACATCAAACATATTGTTGGCATCCATCTGTCTCAAGAGACAATGGAGTGTGTGTCTGGGGGTGAAGTCAAATTGCTGCTTTAGCAGCACGCAAGGTTTCATGGGGTGCAAGGTCCTGGGCTGCCCAGATAACAAGACCCCCTCTTAGCCTTTCTGCTATGGTCCAAAGGAAAACAGAGCAATAAGTTTGTCACCAGCTTGGCTGCAGGAGCTGCCAGAAGGAGGCGTACAAGGTGCCATACAATCATCTTAGCGATTCCACTCCGGATTTGTTTAGTGTTTTACCCCTTAGCCTTTTCTCAGGGAGATATTCTTTTTTTATCATAACAATTGTAATCCTGTCAAGTCAGCTTAGAGGTGGCAGGCTTGGGGATTTCTGTCTTTCTCCTCTTAACAACCCTGCAAGGTAGGCTAAGCTGAGAGGCAGAGGCTGAAGATCAAGCATCATGAATCCATATTCAAATAGCAAAGATGCCTCGTGTTGCTTCCTTCAGTTCGGCAGTGGTGGAAGCTGTTTTCTCTTTTATCAAAGTATATTAAGGCCCAGGGAAGATGCTGGATGCCTTATCTGGCATTTATGCAGGATAAGGTGAACAGCTTACTATGCTCTAGTGATTTATTCCCTGAGCGAACCAACAGAAACAAAAAAAATAGAATGCAGGCACAGCCAGTTAATAAGATACCCATGGCTGCATCAAGCATGTCTGCCTGCCTTATGTAATGAGGTTGCAGACAGAGAGTCCCGAGTGCTGACACTATACTGAACTAAATCCCAAATACCATTCGTTCATATCTTGAGTCTGAGTGTGCCTCCGTCTTGTCTGCCTCTCTTCATGCCTAGCTACATCAAGTGGAAGTATATGGTGATCTACTCATTGTTCAGATAGGTTAGCTAAGACTTACTGGCTGGTGCTACTGGGAGCTGTAGTCCAAAGTATTTTCAAAGTATGATGAAGATATCTTCAAGGCACCAGGTTGATGGGTTAGTCCTGTTCCGTGCCTTCAGTGCTTCCCTTCTTGTCACATGGCTTAGGTCAGCTTCTCTGAATTTGGATGTAACACCCACCGCAGGGAGACTTTTCTGCTTGTATCTAAACCTGCCCATTGATTCAGAGAATAAAAAACCTGTGGAAAAATAGAATTTAAAATTGGCCATGGGAATGAAAGGCTGCATCCTTGGGTTATGACACAACTGGTCAACAGTGGCACTTAAGAGACCTGCATCAACAAGAACATTTTTTGCCTCCCAGTTCTACCATCATGGGATTGTGACTGGGGGAAAAATGCAGGAAATGCATCACACTTAAAAGCCCCATTGCCATAAATCAATTGTACTGCATGTGTTCAAAGTAACTTTATCCCACTAACTTGGTTTGCATAGTGTCTTAGCAAACAACTTAGTTGCATCCTGATTTTGTTTTGTTCCCCCTGCCCCCCCAATCCCAGATGAAAAAGAGGCAGCAAGACATTGTACGATTTCTGGAAGGCAACAAGATCAACTTTGAAGAGGTGGATATCACCATGTCGGAGGAGCAAAGGCGATGGATGTATAAAAACATTCCTCAAGACAAAAAGCCTGCACAAGGCAACCCACTCCCACCCCAGATTTTCAATGATGATCAGTACTGTGGAGTAAGTAACTTTTGAAGCTTCTATCTTTCCCACCTGTTGGCCGTTCTCATCTTTGTGAACTGCATAAGCACCAGTGGTTTTTTCTGACAACTACAGAGTTGACCCCAGCCTTGTGGGGCATGCCTAAACACCCACAATCATTGGACTGAGCCAACATCTTGAAATACCCTTGCACTATTATTTAATGCCAACATAATGTGACGATTCTGTTGATATATCTGAATTCCCAGAATCTGCTTTAATCTCTTTCTAGTTGCTTGACTGTGCTGTCTTTGCAATTAAGTGCAATGAGCACCTGAGCTTTGAAAATTGATAATTGAAAACGGGAGCCTCAGTCTTGTGATGGTGGGGTCATGAGTGATCTAAATCTGATTTACAAAGTATTATTGGTGGTTCAGACTGTCCTTGGAAAGCAGCCAAGCTCTACCCTTTCTTGTTTTATATTCAGTGCAGTCTGTGCTTGACAACCTGATAACTACGGTATTTCTGAAATTATGGGAGCTTTCTTTGCCTTTCTGTATGTTTTCAGATGTTGTGGAGAAGGGTGAAGCAAATCTCTCTGCATATTTTCTCATGGTTGAGCAAGGACTCCGAAGATGGGTTTTTGCTGAAGATTTTTCTGCAGATATAAGAGTAAAAAGGAACACCCCCTCCCCTGTGTTCATCATTTTGCCCCTTCATTTCTCCCTGTGCATCATCATCATCATCAGTATCAGTTTTAATTTATCACCTGGTTTTCACCCTAGGGTGCCAGGGAGGGTCACAACAATTTAAAATACAACATTAAAAACAAATTATATAATTACAGTGGTGTGTGTGTGTGTGTGTGTGTGTGTGTGTGTGTGTGTGTGCATGATTAAGAGAGACATAAAAGCATGCTCTGATGCATGCTTTGAACACTGAACTCAAAGGTGATAGTTTTACCTTTTAAAGCATGTCACTATTCTATGTATTTATGCAGTTCCTACACACACACACACAAAATCTGCAAGGCATGATTGATAAATCCTTTCAAAGTGGCTTAATGATCTGTCTCTTCTGGCAGACAGCCATGGTAATTTAGTTAATGCAAGGAGATGCAAAACTATACTTCATTTATCAGGGATGCTTCCTGGGTGACATTTTAAAGACAGCAGGTGTACTCTCAAGTCACCCGCAAATGTGTGTAAATGTGATGTGAAAATGTAAACACTCAGCACAATAAGCCGGGTTTCTGTATTAGGGGAGGACCAGAATTCGGCTCTTGAAACTGCCAAGGAAGGAACTGTTGCTTCAGTAGGGATGCTGTTATACCTGTATGCTCATTCATGGGTGTTCCTGTTGTAGTTCTTGCATATGGGCCTGTGGCCTGCCAGATACTGCTGGGCTGCAATACAACTCCCATCATCCTTGGCCATGCTGGCTGCAGCTGATGGGAGCTGGAGTCCAGTAACACCTGTAAGACCACAGCTTCTCTCGCTACTTATGCTAGGTAAATCGGTTTGCAAATGTGGGACAGACAGATGGACAGGGGAACTGAGGCTGAAAGCAGTTTGCTTATGGCAAACCAGTGAGTTCATGGCAGAAGTAAGATTGAAAGCCAGAGAGTTTCTGATTTTTTTTTTTAGCTCAGTCTCTCATCCACTTTCCCATATCAGCACAGCTAAATGCTTCCTCAGCTAAATCCTGGGATTTGATGGAATCTCCCCTTTGTACAATCATTTTAATTAAAAGGAAGCCTTCTTGTTTTGATGCTGTGCAGTGATAACTGGATGTAAGTACAACTTTTCCATCCTTATATTTTGGGACCTTGGCTTCCACATATTACCATATTTTTCCGTCTATAAGACTCCCCCATGTATAAGAAGCCCCCTATTTTTCGGGACTCAGATTTAAGAAAATGGGGGGGGGAAGAGAGATACAGTATTTCCGTGTATAAGAGGGCCCCCCCATTTTTGACATTATTTTAAAGGGGGAAAAACCTAGTCTTATACACGGAAAAATACGGTAATTTCAGACTAACTTTGTGTATAGCTCAAAATGGACCTGCACAACGCCTGCATGGTTCTGCCTAAAGGTGTTTGGCCCATTTGTTATGTGATGATGGGATCTCTGTGTGCTGGGACTTGTAGAACTTGGGTCCTTCT